>NC_046373.1:39693091-39993091 GCF_011125445.2 Fundulus heteroclitus | reverse complement strand
CTGGCTCAGAGGAATTACTTCCAATGCAATTAATATTTGAATTGACAGGACGTCTTCTGAAATGTTTTGATGACGATACAGAAATTCAGCAACAACCCATAAGTTGTTCAATAACAATTTACAGCTTTTCTTGGTTTAGAGTCTTCAGAAAAATCAGAAAATGGCACGATTTACAATCAACGACAACCGATACCGTGATACTTGGTATCGGTTCAGCAATTATCAGTAAGTTACTCAATAATTACATTTGTTCAAATAAGTTTCTTTTTTGTTATAAGTAAATATTTCTGTCCAAAAGCAGGACGTTTTTGGTTTAGAGTCTTCAGAAGGTTTAGGGACACCTCAGGAAACGGCACGATGTACGATACCGATACCCGATATCACAATACGCGGTGCAGCAATATCCGATCATTTCCCAAGTTAAAGCAAAATATTTTGCACCACGGGAGGATCTGTGATTGTTGTACACAAAACTGGAAAATCTATATTTTTGTGTCTGAAACCGATAATTGTGCAATCCATAAATTTAGCAACTTCCATCATTTGCTAAATATTCTTGAAAATTAAAAAAAAAAAAAAAGTTTATTTTTTGTTTCAGCTTTGGGCCGATAGCAACAACCGATGGCGGAATGTCAGGTTGTTTTTTTAACGTTGTCCAAAAGGGTAGGGACATAAATATAATGCATATAATAGTAAGTATTATATGCATTAAAGGAATGTTATCATCTGTAGTCGATATTAGTTGAAACGTTCATATCGGTGCATCCCTAGTCTGCATCACAGGGCGGTTCATGAAATGGTAAAACATACCATACTAACAATATCATGATATTTAAATTCAATAACTATTTTTTTCCAACAGCAATAATAAGAATTCATATATTGCTGAAGATAAAACAAACAAAAAGGAAGATGTTCCAGTTCAGCTGGACAAAACTACATCTAGAAAAAATAAAAATGTGGTAAAGTTTCTGGTTAAAGTTATATCTTCACCTTGAATTGGGTAAAGTCTTTGGACATAATAAAATGTTATGTTGGATTTATTTATTTTTTGTTTCATGTCTATAAATATTCATAAAATCTTCTCATTAAGTCCAGAGTCAGCAGTCTCATTAGACTTTTAACATTTATGCAGTTCAAATTGTTAATTAAATTAACTATTCAGTGGTTTTGTTTCAGAAAATCTGAAAAACAATTTAAGCAACAACAGAATTCAGCTGAAATATTTTGGCTTTGTACTTTTTAGCAGTTGATACAAAACTCTTTTTAGACTATAAACTTGGGTCTTTTCTTTTTCTCAGGGCGTTTTGGGCCGTCATCATCAGAACTCTCTCTCTTTTATTCATTTCTGCAGCGTGCGCCGCTCCCTCGCTCCACCTGCAGCCTCCTCATCCTCCTCTGTGCAGGAAGAGCGAGAATCGGCTGTGGCTTCGTCCTCTGAAGGTAAACTCTCAGGAAACTTGTTGCCCTTTTAAAACTTCCAGGCAAAAAAAACCAAATAAATGGCTCATGCAGCCTCATGCACGCTGCAAACCCCCCAAAAAAGAACAATTTGCTGATGTCAGAAACAGCAGAGGAAAAGAAAAGCAAACATTTGTACGTTTCCGTTCAAACACGCATCGATTTGTCTCACCAGTCTGTTTCTGTCTGCTGTGCTTGGTAACTCTCGCCTCATTTTCTCATTTTACCGTTTCTTTTTTGCATTTTTTTTCTTATGAATTTGTACTTTTTTGTTTTCTTTTTATGTTGTTTTCTTTTTTTTTTTTTGCTTAAGAAGCCAAGGCATTTTGCACCAAGGAGTAAACAACAAATCTCAGAGGTAGAACCCTGACCATTTACTCAGAAAGGAGATTGGCCGGTCGGTCAATAAGACGGAGAGGAGTAAACGAACGCCGTCTGGGTCTCAGACGTTAAAGCAGCTGACGGGAGACGACAGGAGGAGGGGTGAAGGTAAATGTTCAGGGTTGTGAGAGTTTTTGTGCAATCCTGAGAGCTGTGCTTCTCTCAGACGTACAGGATGACGTTGCTGTCTGCAGGGCAGTGAAGGCCGTCGGTGGGGGGGTTCAGGGATCTGCAGGAGGGGAGCTGCAGCTGCTGGCAGCTTTTGGGGAGGGGAGAGTCACAGTCGTCCGACGTCAGCTCGGCGATGTCGTCCGACTGAGTGTCCGACATCTCCAGGTCGCTGCGGATGCTCTCCGGCTGGGCCAGGGTGACGTCTCGGAGCCCGTCCCGGACCGACGCCCCCGGGGACAGTCCCAGCGCCGAGCAGGACAGAGCCCCGCCCCTTCTGGAGCTGCAGTCCTGAGGCTCCTCCCCCCCTGAGGCGGCCGCTGTGGCAGCAGAGCCTGGCTGCGGGGCCAGGTCCTCCTCACTGGTCAGGCAGAGATGGCTGGGTTTGGTCTCGATGTCCACCTGGATCTCCAGGTTGGTGCAGTCCCTGCGGGGAAGAGATTTGAGACGGGTCAGTCAGCGGGAAGCTTCTGCAATAAAAGATATAAAGAGGTCCGAAAATGCAGGAAATGTGGTGATATGTTGTTATATTTCATTTTCAGCTGTCTGGTCAGTAGGCAGGACGGTCCGCTGACCTTCCTCCTGTAGAAGGTGCGCAGCGTGGTGCTTCCTATGTGACCGCCAGCCTGTTTTCCTCTCTGGCATCGCGTCAAACAGACTTTAAAGCCCAGGAACCGTGAGACGGAAAAACTTTATTTTAACGATGAGCTTTAAAAGCTCATCATTTCAAATCCTGCAACAGATTCATGATCTGCAACGATGAGCGGTCCAGTCCTGGTCCTGTTGTTCTATTCAATTCAGTTTTATTTATAAAGCACCAATTCACAACACGTCATCTTAAGGCTCTTTCCAAAGTCAAATTCAATCAGATTATACAGATTGGTTAGAAAGTTCTGACCAATCTGTATAAAATTGCCCTTAACCATCATCATCTCTGGCAGGATGCAAAGGGTCCTTAATGAAGACTAAAGCCCAGGAGCAAAATCTTTGTTCGATTTAAATTCAATTTTATTTATATAGCGGCAATTCATGAAACACGTCATCTCAAGGCTCTTTCCAAAGTCAGACTCCATCAGATCCTCCAGGTTGGTGAGAAAGTTTCCTCTCTAAGGAAACCCAGCAGGTTGCATCAAGTCTCTCCAAGCAGCATTCACTCCTCCTGAAAGAGCGTAGAGCCACAGTGGACAGTCGTCTGCATTGTTGATGGCTTTGCAGCAATCCCTCATACTGAGCATGCATGAAGCGACAGTGGAGAGGAAAACTCCCCTTTAACAGGGAGGAGAACCTCCAGCAGAACCAGAACCAGGCTCAGTGTGAACGCTCATCTGCCTCCACCCACTGGGGCTTAGAGAAGACAGAGCAGAGACACAGAAAGCTCAGAAGCTCACATTGACCCAGGAGTACTTTCTATGTTAGAGAAGACAGAGCAGAGACACAGAAAGCACAGAAGCTCACATTGACCCAGGAGTACTTTCTATGTTAGAGAAGACAGAGCAGAGACACAGAAAGCTCAGAAGCTCACATTGACCCAGGAGTACTTTCTATGTTAGATGGTAATAGAGGATGATCTGCCTCCCCTGATGATGTCACAGCTAACAGTGAGCTGCCCTGTGCTCAGAAACCAACGACCACCGCGTTTATCATTTATTTCAGTCCGCCGTAGCGTCGCCTCACCTGTCAGGTAAGGTGTAGGAGGAAATGATGGATCCGGCCATTCCTCGGGTGCTGGCGCAGTCGCTTCCTGCTCCCAAGCTTCCCGTCTCTCTCTGGGCGGACTCCTTGGCGAGCTCCCCCGGCTGAACTTCCAACCTGGAGCAGCGAAACACATCTTAGGTCAGCAAATCGTTAGAATCAGTAAAACTCTGAATAAAAAGCGCCGTCTGACTTCCTCACCTGCTGTACTTGCTGGTCCGAGTCCCCAGGGCGCCACCGGCGAGCGTGTTAAAGTGCGGAGTGTCTCCCAGGTTCCCAGGGGCCACGGAGAGGCCCTCGCTGGGGGACGTGGTGCTCAGACCGCTGACCGCGCCGTCCAGGCTGCTCTCGCCGAGGCTCGGGGACTTCAGGGCGCGCCAAGCGTCCGCCACTGCCCAACCAGACGGAGAGAAGGTTTTACATCCAGAAGAGGTTTTACTGTCGTCTGGTGTGAAGGAGGCTTTGAGGTCTCAGCGAGGCTCACCTGTGATTGGTCCATCGTCTTCGTCGAAGTCGATCCGCACGCCGCGGCCCTTCCCTCTGCTGACGCCGCAGCCGCCTCCTCTGCAGAGCGAGATGGGAACAACGCCGTAGACGTAGGCCAGCATGATGGGAACGCCGATACCTGGAAGCAGTTCACATTCTCAGAAGGAGAAAACCGGCGACATCCGGCTTCATCTGCAGCGGCAGCGAACGCGGCGTTCCTTACCGACGCTGACGGCTGCGATGACCGGGGCGGTGATGACCGACAGGGCCACGCCCCCCGTGATGGCCAGATTCCTTCTGTGACGAGACGCCTTCTTCAGCTCGTAGTGGGCGTGGATCTGAGAGGGAAGACGACAGGAGTGTCTGTTTAAGCACAACGTCACCACTTTCAGCTCCTAAGCCGGACACTTTACTCCTTATTGAACTCGTCGTACTTTTTATTTGCTAAGTTTGAGCGGATGCATAAGGAAAGAAAGCAGAAAACCAAACACAGGCCAGAAAAAAATCACTTTAAAACAATCAATAAAGAGTCATCTTCTGTCCTTAAATGGTTTTATCTCTCCAAACTGAACGAGCTTGTATCGTCTCCCTTCCTGTCTTTGTTTCCTCTTTCCTGGTTAAAAACCCCATTAAAGTCTCCTTGTCTTTAGTTTTCTGCAGGTTCTGCAGTCTTTACCTTCAGCATCAAGAGAACAACGTCTCCATTAAACCAGATAAGCACCGATTAATCGGTCAGAATCCAAAGATCCGATCTGGACTGACGGAAACGCTCTTCAGTGTGGCGGTTGTTGCTGAAAGAAGTCCTCAGTGAGTTGAAAGGAAGTCAGAGGAGGCGCAGAAGCTGCTAGAAGCTTCTAGAGTGGAAAGGTTGCTGTCTGAGGAGAAGTGGTGGCGTTTAAACGTAGAGTTGGACATCAGATGAACGTACCGCATTTCCTGACCAGTTTACTTCCAGCTGTCTTAAAACATGCCGGATGTGGACAGGTCTGTTTTTCAGGAGGATTCAACACAGAAGTCAGATTTTATTTAATCCAGTCTGTTTCCTGGTAGTTTAAGAAAACAGGTTTCTGTGAAGGAAGGCCCAGTTTGACATATATCCAGAAAGCAGGAACACAAATGTTGGTATTTGTGGCTTTTAAAGACGTTCCCACAGTTCTCATGTGCAGATGCAGAAAGCTTCTGTGTCACAACCCCATAAAAATATCTGCCTAAGACGCCAAACATGATCTGTTGAAGCAGAACCTAATGAAGCTCTGATCGCTGGAAATCTAATCTATTACAGTTATTAATGTCCTCCATCACGCCGATAAAACACCAAGTGTCTAAATAAATGACGATCCACACCAAGCATCTTATGAAGACATCAGCAAGGGGCAGGAATGAGCCTGCAGTTCCACCCTCAGCCACTAGGTGGCGGTAAAAGGCGGTGGATGCATTTTGCTCCCACTTCAAAATGAAACCCTTTCTTCCAGTAAAAGCTGTTTTGTCTGACTGCAAATGATCACATCTAAATTATTTCTCAGAAGCACCAGAAAACCCACAGACCCAACCAACTACAGGCTTGTTTTTACCAGAAATAATAAAAAACACATTTAAATGAGAGATTCTGTTCTGTGTCTGGGAGCTGAACTGTATTTTTGTCCATTTGGGCAGAAAAAAGGTACATTTTGTTCAGACTGACGTTTGTCTGCTGGTAGAAACTCAGAGGATTTGGTCGTTTCTAAAAAACTTTCATCATTGAGGTCAAACTGACACTGAAGTGCCGTTGAGCAATGCTGTCAGTTCCTGATAATTGTGTCTGTGGTTTTCTGCCGCTGTGCAGCCTGCAGGGAGAAGTGACCAGAAGCTTTAGTGAATGAAGGGTGTGAATGGATGATGCGTGTGCGGGAAAGACGAGAGGAAGTGTTCGCTGGAAACGACGTGTTTGCACACGTATCTGATGACAGCGTGCAAATGAAGGTCCTGAACACACAGCTGACGTTTCACAAGGTGCGCGATCATTTCCTCCTAAAAAGTCCCTCCACTCTTCTTCCACAGTATCATTTCCATATTCCTTTTGGCAACTTATTGCATGCAAAACAAAAGCTAAAGTTACAAATATGTAAATGCTGAACTAAGTTTGGCTCATATTTCTGCCACGCTTCAGAGCTTTATCTTATTTTACGAGGATTAATCTAAACACGCTTTAATCCAGCTGTTTATACTATTTAAATATTTTCTACCCCATCTAAAAAAAAGCTTTAAAACTGAAACCTTTATTAAACTAACAAATTGTTCTGATTCTCCGTCATCTGATTTCAAAAGCTAATAAAGAAATAAAAAATAAACTAAATTTACCTAAAATAATCTATAAAAAAAGTTTCATGTCAACTTTCAACCTTTAGGATTGTTTAGCAAATAGAATAAATTAAAATAACACTTAAAGGTCCAGAATAAATATAAAAATGTATAAAAACTGTCATATCTTTAAATACAGCAAAAATATTAAAATATTTCAATTTGAATGTAAATTAAAATTAATGGTATGAGAATAAAATAAGACAGGAGAGTATAGCAGAAATAGGCCATTGCTTTCTGTTGATCAACTAGTGGTTTTTCTATTGCTTGTTTAAAAAAAAAAAAAAAAAAAAAAAAAAAAATTTGACCCAATCTGTATAATCTGATTGAACTTGACTTTGTAAAGTGCCTTGAGATGACATGTTTCATGAATTGGCGCTATATAAATAAAATTGAATTAAATTGAAATTGAAATTACAAGCAAATTAAATCAAAATATATTAAAATAATTTTTTTTTATTTTCTCCTCTCTATAACAACACTGCAGCTTCTCAGTCAGCGGCTCATTTTTTAACGAGCTTTATAAATAAACTATAAATGACTTTTATTCAGGTTAACCTTATATAAGCGTTGATGTGTCGGCAGTAATAAATAATATTCTGCGTCGTATCTCTGCTCTCCGGCGGCGGCGTCTCACCTTTCGGCCGACGTAGACCGGGATGCCGATGACCATGGCGGGGACGGCGATGCCGGCAATCAGGGTGATTCCCACCGGAGCGCCGATCAGCGTTCCCAGCTGCCACAGGATCTTCTTCTTCCTGCTCCAAGGCTTCTTCCCCCAGAAGGTGCAGCCAGATGGACTGATGGGGGGGAAACCAGGAGGAAGAGGATGAAGTGATGAAGGATAACAGACAAGGGGGCAAACCTAGGTGCTGCGGCATCAACGCTGTGGCTACCTGAGGTAGTGCAGGTCGGAGATCTCCTTCATGCAGAGCCAGCAGAACTCGCAGCCGCAGACGGCGCAGGTCATGTGATTGCAGCTGCCGTCGTTCATCTTGATGATGTAAGCGCCGCAGCGAGGGCAGGGCTTGATGTCATCAGCTGGAGACACCAAATGAGACGAGTTCAGGCGACGGCAAAGCTAGCGACCGACAATTCTGCTTCAGTAAAGGTTGTTAACATCGAGAGAGGCGAGAGTTCCTTTAAGTCTGAAATTTATTTAAATGCAGCTTTTAGGAGTTTATGAAGCGATGAAGGTTTGTGAACGGTCAACTATCTGCCTCCACTGGGACAGATGTGGAGAAAACTTTCAGAGAGAACTTAATGCAGAATTTTCTTCTGAAATAAAATAAAAACACATTTAATGTAAGAGTCAAAGCGAACCTGGGTGCTGAGGAAACTCAGGCCATGCAGTTTTCAGAAAAAAACCAAAAAGACGGCAGTTTTTCCTTCCACCAAATCAACTGAGACCACTTTAATCTTCTTTCCTTTTCAGAAATACTTTGAAGTGGTGAAACGTTCCTTGCTTGGTTTCATTCTGATTCTCCTTTGAAGAAACTAAAACTGCATGTGGGCTTCATTTATCAAAACAAATAGTTTTTTATTTTACTGCCAGGAATTGACTGCTTGTTGTAGATAAAAAAAAAAAAAACTCTTCCGCTGCTACAGGAAGGACTCTAAACTCTCTGTCGGGGGTAATAATTTTGGAGAGTTGAGCATCAGGAATAAAGCAGGTTTATTGATTCAAGTAGCTGAAAAGTGTCTCGATTTTTTACTTTATGCCCAAAGATCCCTGATTCAGCATCGTAGAAACTTTACCACACCGTCCAACCCTGAGAGGCAGCTCAAACTGAGCTCTACTGCAAAAAGGAAACTAGAATTAAGTAAAATCTTCTTGAAATTAGTGTATTTGTCCTTGATTTGAGCAGGAAAATAAGACTGTCTGCCAATGGAATAAGATTTTTCCACTTAAAATAGAAATAATTCATCTTTATCATCTTATTTCAAGTGCAGTATAACTAATTATTTTATTTTAAGGGTAAAAATACTCATTCCATTGGCAGATAATCTTATTTACCTGCTAAAATCAAGGACAAATACACTAATTTCAGGATAATTTCACTTACTTTTAGTTCCCTTTTTGCAGTGGAGGCTGCAGACTGCGATCCAAAGCTCATCAGAGTAATGGACCCAAAGACTGCAGCACTTTGATCTCTAATGCACCTGAAGTTGCTCCAGCCGGTTTGGGCGACGCGAGCACAAAGCAAAGGTTTCTTTTTTCTGCTGGTGTTTCTGTGTAGTGCAGATCTGACTCAGCTCGGTCCCCTCCGCTCTGTTTCGCTTCGCTCTGCTTCGGTTTGTTTCAGCGGTCAGAGACTTTTAGATTTTCTGTCAGAGCTTCTGAAAACTTGAGGAAGATTAGGAGAGAAGAATTGGCAGCTAGAGGGATTTACTGGATGGGTTTTTAATCAAAGCAGGATTAAAGGCGTTCATGCAGATAAGGGTGTTAGGGTGAACAGGATTCCTACCCAACACCCTGCAGTGTTTTACGTGCTGCATGACTCTGATTGCATCACAAAACAACACCTCAGCAAAAACCGAGGCCTCGCTGGACCGGAGTTCCTGCTCCTGGAATATTTTCACGTCACGTTTTTGCCACGGTAGCGTTTATTTCTGCTTCTTTATAAAAATGTAAGCAGGACTGCATCGCATAAAACAGAATACTTTAAGATGTCGGGCTGGAACGAGCGACGCATTTTTCTGTTAATTACGCAAATTACTAGCAGATGCTCTTGACATCCACAAAACAGGATGTTAGAAATACGACTTGTGGCCGTTAAACTTGGAGACGTCTGCATTTCTTCTCAGACTCCAACCAAAAAATGGGTTTTCAGGTTTAAAATGTAAAGAAAAAAATTGCAGTTCAGATGCGGACAGCATGCAGAGCTGGGGGAAAATGTTTTGGTCTCTTACAGAACGTTTCAGTTTCAGCTCAAACACATTTTAACCTGTTAGCTGGTAACTGGTAACAAATCCTCTTCATCAACAGGGAGGATTTTATCCCCTTTTGCTGAATCGTTTAAATTTTGTCTCGCATGAACGGTCTGCTAAAGGTCCAGACTTTGACTAGGCCAGTGGTTTGAGCCACTCAGGGACTTGTTGAGGCTCAGGAAATGACGGCCGGACATTTCCTGCAGGATTTTCCGGTAGAGGCCAAATCCTTCAGGTCTAGAAGCAGGAAACCAGCTGAGACGTCACTCTACCGCCGCCAAGTTTGACTCTGGGTTTGAAATCAGTCTCACAGCAGATTTAACGGGACGGACACCATCCACAGAGGTCCGGTTTTGCCTCATTAATCAACAGAATCACTTTGTTTCTCGTCTGTTCTTTAGAGATCCTACTTCATGACGTCTGACAGGTTCTGCAGCTTGGTTTAAAAGATAAAGTCCTGGGTATGCTCTGTGAAAGTGAACCAAAACTACTCCAACACAGGACCAGGCTGGATTGGAAAGCTTTCTTTAACCTAATAAATAAAATCATCGTCTGAAAACCGCTGTTTGTCTGTCTGATGTGAAAAAGTTGAATATCTGAAACAAATAAAGTAACAACTAAAGCAACCATTAAGAGGAAAAATCCCTTTTCACCGAACCGCCTGCCAGGTGGTTTGATTTACTTCTGTGCAACAGAACCATGTCGGCATTAAACTGATGAGGCACAAAAAAAAACAAAACATTGTCCTGGACCTGACCCGAAGTTCTGGTGACATTTAAGAAGTTTGACAGGATGCAGGATGCTGCAGTGATGAAAACTGTCGAGAAACTGTGACATAAATAGAAACAGATGACTGATTTAAGCACTTCGCACTTCCTCCAGCGGTGGGAACGCAGCGCAGCTTCTGCAGCAGACGCCTCGCAGGGTTTTGATGTCGACAGACCGAGCAGATGGATGTGTGATAAAGTTCGACACAGTCGCAAAGGTGTGAAAATGGTCGTTTCGAACAGGAAATGCTGCTGGTGACGACGCTGCACGCAGATGCATGTGTGCACGGCCCGCGTTAGCCTGTTGCTAAGGTGGCAGACGAACACCAGCGCTGAGATCCAGACTCAGCGAGGTTTCCCAGCCCTGTGTTGGCTGCTGCGTTTTTTTTTTGTTTCTGGGCACTCACCTGGCCCCTGTTCCTGCGTGTAGCTGGGCGAGTGGCCGCTGTGGGTGTGCAGGGACTGCGCCCTCTGCTGGCGCGCCGAGTCGCAGGTCTGGTTGGGGTGCCATGCCTGTTTGCAGTGGTAGCAGAACTCCGCGCCGCAGCCCTCCCTGCGACACACCAGCCTGGGACAGCTGGCGCAGCCTGAGGCGATGACGGCGAAGCTGCGAGCAAAACACGGAGGAGGCACAAATAAATGAGTCAGAAACAAACATTTTCCGATCTTATAACGCACTGACGGGCAGACAGTTACGGCATCGCAGAGACGCATCACGAGCGCCATGGAGCCAATTTAACGTGCAGCAGCCCCGATGAGGAGGATCCTCACACCCATTTTACACCTAGGTTCTGTAGAACCTCAGACGGCAGGTCTTTTAGAGGGAACTGGGAATAAATAATGAGGCAAGCTGTCATGTAAGCTGTTTCACACCAGTCTCCAGGGAATAAATGTCTCCATATCAGAGAGGCAGCGTGGGAGTCAGCAATCAGTTGTGCAAATGGGTACAAAACTCCTCAGCAGGCATTTAAAAGCTAAGAAATTATGGATTTTAGTTTTTCTTTCCCCCCTCAACCTGTTCAACAGCTTCAGAAACAGAATATACAATCTGACGATGCGATAGTACGATGATGAGGAAGATGATAAAGTGTTTAACGTCAACTGGACAAATAAAACCAAACGTTGCATCTTTATCTTGCCTAATAGCTGTTTTAAGACTGAAAGATCAATATTGTTCTGAATTTCAAAGAGCTGAGGAGAGGTTATTATATTTGATTACTTTTGTTTAAAAAAATGTTTTTAATTAAAAAAACATGTTTATTGCTTAAATGAGACATCTAATTTGAAACAAATCTAACAAAACTGGTAATTAAAGAAGCATTGTGGAGGATTAAGTGCCACCTAGTGGAAAACTGTGGCATTGCAGATAAAATTAATAGCTGCTGCTTTTGTCTGCACTGTACAAGGAAATAAAATAAATGTGAGTGGCAGCAATATACACAGACAGTCTCTGGATAAAGCAAGTGTTTGTGTGGAGTCTGGAGCATTTGAATGAGCAAAGATAAAAACTAGAAACTTGGACTCGTGGTCTGAGACTGGAGTCCTAGAACCATTTTTTATCGTCTGTAATGAAGAGAGGAAGGAAACTGCAGACTGCAGCTTTTACTGTGAAAAGATGAGCTGATTATTACCCAGTGAAGTTGGTGGATTACTATGGGATGTTAACGGCTCCTAACAACCTGTTCATGTTGGCTGTAGCTTCATTATAACAACTACATGAACGTCTCTACAAACTGAATGCCGCATTAAATGAGTCTGGATCATTTCGGAACAAAATAAACGTAAATTACCTCCGACATTATGTCGCTGCCAAGCTAACTGCTACATTAGGAGAACGCTTCCTGCTGGAAATGTAAAAATAAAAGCACTTCCTGTTCAAGCCATTCAGATGTTTAACGTTCATTTATTTACCTGCTAAGCTTTGTCTTGTTTGTAATTTATTCCCTAAATTAGAACATTTTTTTCATTTTAGAATTGATAAAGTTTTTAAATGTGAATATTTAGAAAAAAAAAACATTTTAAGTATTATCAAAACCTCTTCAGAAAACCCTCTAAGCCAAATTTAGTGGCATATATAATGACGTAGTGGACAGCATGAAGACAGGGATAAGCAGTTATTATAGAGACAAAAAAATGCAAAAATTCTACATTAACATTTCTATATTTTTTATAGCTTAAATGTCTATGTATAATTCTAATGGGGTAAATAATACATTTTATCAGTTTTCTAAATAATGTAGAGCAGCTTTGAGCTAATTTTTAGAAGGTAAATTAAGTTACATGATTAAAAGATTTGAGAACTTTGAACATTCGGCAACCAGAAACAAAGCAGGCGATTAACAAGAGACTTAGATATAGGAGGGTGCCAATCACAGGAGCAATCACAAAAGAGTGGATTATAAAAGGCTGACAGAAAGCTAAGTGGCTGAAAACACGTCGCTGGAGCGGAAGGAGAAGAAAAGCACGCTGGGGCGTCAATATTTCTCTGCTCTCACAAAACAAAGCTGTTTGTGCTATTGGGGCTATTAAAAGGGAAGAAGAGCGCGGCAGAAATGATAACGTGACAAACATTTTATTGTGTTGCTCCTCAAACTGGCAGCTCGGCCTTCCGCATTAACGCCTCCTCAAACTCTGTGACAGGTCCGCTCTCAGGACAGGGAATTAGCAGATATCAGCAAAGCATCCCTTCTTGTCTCCTAATGAGAATCTGAGTCCAAATTAACTCCGTTATCTCTGCATTGCCACGTGTGGAGAGGTCAGACGTGAAAGTCGCCACATAGAAAAGCAGGAAATGTAATGGTGAAAGACACGTAACGCTCGGCGGGTCGTGAAGCATAACCTGTGCAGCTTGATGGTCTGATAAAGTGATGAAGAACCTGCCTCCAACAAGCTGGACTCTCTATCCAAAAGGAATGATAGCCCAACCCTCGGCTACTCTACACAGACAATCTCTCCTCAGTTAGATCACAATATTCTAGTTATTCAGAGCCGGGGACGGGAACAAACGGGCTCTGTTCTCTCTGGTTACCAATGCCGCACCAATCAGACTCTTTCCCTCCACACTTCAACTCTACTGACCCCTGCAGCTCCCTGATGTCTTAGTACTACAATGGACCAGCTATACCAGCAGCTAAACCCCCATAACACCATCAGTTCATCTCCCTTCGTCCTTCTGGTCACTGTCACTTCAGTTACTCCTTTCCATCTTTAACTGGTCTCTGACATATTTCTACTCACTGGGAAATCTAAATCGTCCACCTGCCATCATAATTCTTTGGTCAAAGCCCGTCTTCCAGCTTCAGTAACCTTCATCTCATATCCAGCCCCCTCTTCCTCTCAGAGATTCTGGGAAAGACAGTTGCATTCCAAGGTCATTCCCCCCTCTGCAGTGCCAGTTCTGCTCCCACAGAAAAAGTCCGACTCAAAATAACAAATTACCTCCTAATGGCAACAGACTCTGCACTGCAAAAATGGATCTAAAAATAATTAAAATGTTCTTAAAGTTAGTGTATTTATCCTTGATTTGAGTAGGTAAAATGGATTATCTGCCAATGGAATGAGTATTCTGACCCCTAAAATAAGGTAATTAGACATCCTGCACATGAAATAAGATGATGGAGATCTTCTGGTTTCTCAGGTACTCCCCTAAACTGGTTACAGTTCTATTCAATTCAATTCAATTTTATTTATATAGCGCCAAATCATGAAACATGTCATCTCAAGGCACTTTACAAAATCAAGTTCAATCATATAATACAGATTGGGTCAGATTATACAGATTGGTCAAAAATGTCCTATATAAGGAAACCAGTTGAATGCATCAAAGTCCCGATAAGCAGCATTCACTCCTGGGGAACCGTAGAGCCACAGGGAGAGTCGTCTGCATTGTACATGGCTTTGCTGCAATCCCTCATACTGAGCAAGCATGAAGCGACAGTGGGAAGAAAAACTCCCCATTAACGGGAAGGAAAACCTCCGGCAGAACCGGGCTCAGTATGAACGGTCATCTGCCTCGCTTCTGTCTCCCCGGCCGGAATCAGATCATCCAGTTAAAAACAGCGGCATCCGAGACATCTCTTCTTTCTCAAGGTGTCCCCCAAGTTTCTGTTTTCAACCCTTTACTTTTTATTGTCTTTTTATTGGAAAGACAGTGGCGCAGGAGTTAGTGAGTTCGTCCTGTAATTGGTGGGTTGCTGGTTCGATCCCCGCTCTGACGGTCTCAGTTGTTGGGTCTTTGGGCGAGACATTTCACCTGAATTGTCTGGTGGTTACTAACATGGCTCACCACCGTCTGGGTGTGAATGGGTGAATGACCGACTGGGATTGTCAAGACTAGTTAAAGTGCTATACTAGCAATAAAAAATTGCTATACTAGCAATAAAAAAATAAAAATAAAAAGTGCTATACTAGCCATTTACCATTTTACCCAATCTCCTTTCCCTTGGCCATAACTTTTTCATTGCAATGCAGATGACACCCAGGTCTCCCACCACCCTCCCTCCCACTTGGTTTTCTTCTAACTTCATCAAAACTACTATATTCCGCCTATAAGGTGTCTATGAGCCCCCCGGAGGAAAAGCCTTAGCCCCAAATTGCCTACAGAACTGCATATTGGTGCATGACCCTGAATTTCAGAGAGTGTGGCTGGGTGAAGGTGGCTCTAATGTAAAGCGCTTTAACTGGTCAGTATGACTAGAGAAGTCCTACATAAATTCTGTCCATTTACAGTGTGTATTTTATAAAAAAAAATTATATAGAAATCACTTATCAGGGTCTATTTGCAGTGTAATATGGGTAAGGTGCAGTGTATGAACTCATACTGAGACTTTTAATGTGCATTTCCACCAGCACTGATGGTGGGCACAGCATGAGATCAAGTATCATCGTTATGAGGCAACTGTTTTAACAGTTCGAGATACAGTGGCACATAGTAAGTTGTATATTAAGGTGTAAAGACACTGTTACGGCCACGTGTCTTTATACAGAGACAGATGTGGGGTATTTCTGATAGTCACACTAAATTGAGGGTAAGCGACGGGCTGTGATGAGGATGGACGAGGGAGCAGAAACTAAAACAAAACCCAGAATGTTCACTGCCTCTCCTCAGAGAGACTCCAACATACGTGCAGAAATCGTTACCCGTCTGGACAATTTGCTTAGAAAAAGAATTCCACTTTGTTTTCAACACCATCAGCGACTGTGATGCAAATCAGGGCCAAACCGTTGAGACATTTCAGCACGAGTGAAATCAAAACACGCCACCCGGTCATATCTGTTACAGGACTGAAGGAGGAGCTGGGATGTAAAAGGTGGTGGTGGGGGGGGGGGGAGAGCCAACGTGCTGCATGCTGAGAGGAAACGTGCTCAGACTCTCCTGTCTGCGTTGCATCTCCTCTAAGAGCCACCTGGGAGTCCTGCTGAGGCTGTAAAGGCAATGCTACGACACACACACACACACACACAGACACACACCAACACACACAAACACACACACACACACACACACACACACACACAGACACACACACACACACACACACACACACACCAACTAGCAGCAGGTCCTAGCCAGCGCCACAGAAACGTTCATCCCACCTCCGCCGGCCGCGAACGCCCAGAACACGCCACCGGGATGCGCTCATGCGGGTCCGGCACGTACGTATTGATCAGTGTAATTAAGCACCGTTACCCCAGCAACACTGCCTCTGTGCCACATTGATAGTCGCCATGGTAACTGGCAGCCGGCGCCACGGCAGCGAGACGAGGCTTGGCTCCGAGAGGATGCACGGATCTGGCATTCACGGAGGACGGGTTCTGATTGGCCCACTCCCCGCACGGAGGACTGGTTCTGATTGGCCCACTGCCCCCCCCCCCCCCCACCGGCCGAGCACGGCGGGTCAAAGGTGAAACCACGGCAAACAATACGGACACGGCGTGTTTCTGCGATCGATTCCTCCTCCAAACACGGTTCCTATTAGCCATTAAATTCTGCTCGGTGTTGAGCAAACCCAGTCATGTTTTTAAAAAATAAACTAAATAAACGAGACAAGCAGATTTTTTTAGTGATAATTTTACATCATCACAAACTCAGGAGTCATAACATCGAATAAAGTTGCCTAAACTGGGTCAGTATGACTAGAGAAGTCAATGTTTCTAAATGTAAAGGTCATTTAAATTTGCTAGCTTTAGGATGCATTTAGTTCTGCAATATATGCAAAACATTTTCAGAAAGAAAGAAACTAATGGTGTGTAGAATATTTTACTATAGCTAAATGAAGTATATTTTGTCAATAGGTTGCTTTTTCATCATTTTGATGCCATTTGCTATAAAAATCAAATGTCCAGTTGAAGAAAATGCATTAAACCTAAACATAAAAATACTGTTGGTTTAAATAATAAATGTTGATCTTTAAGCTAAAGATCAACAAAGTTGCCTAAACCACTTAAATTTAAATCTGAGTTCACATAATCTCTGTCTGACAGAACCTCATGTGGTAATTCTGGCAGAACTAAGTACTAACACCGGATCAGAACTGGATCTAAACACACCTGTGTCCTAAAAATTATACTTTTAGGCCCGTTTCTGCTACAATCTTCACAAATGGACCGAGTGTTTCCTCTAATTGATAAAATAATTATTTGAAAACTTAATTTTGTGTTTGTTCCGGTTGTCTGAATTAAGGTTTATTTGAGGATCCTGGACTTTTGGAGAAAAGGTTTGTGTGTGAGCAAGGCTAAAACAAATTATCTTTATTATTCTTATTATCTCGTTTAGAAAATAATGATTATCAACAACTTTTTCACTAGGCCTGATTTCTAAAGCTGTTTAGTGTGAAATTATTTGACTGGGACTTTTTCACCTTTATACCTAAATAGTTTTTTAGAATAATCGACTAAAAATACTTTACTAGATGCTGACATCTCAGAATTAACTTTTGCTTTTACCAGTGTTGTTTAAAACTGAACCAGTATCTACACTTACACTTTCTACTCATTTTGATTATAGTTGGATCTGAAAATCATAAAATAAAAACATAGAAACAAATCTTTCTTTAGCTTTAAACGTGATAAATGCACTAGAGAAGAAGTTCCCAGCCTGTCCTTCTCTCCAGTGAAAACCGTCAGCCCGTCTCTCGTCTCTGCAGCTCCGGATGTTTGTGCTGAATAACAATTTGGACTTTGTCAACCTGTCTGAATTAAAGAGGCGCTGAGTCACTGCTGGCGTCAGACAGAGTTTCGTCCCCTTACATATTCAGGTCAGCAGCCTCGTCTCCACTTTCTCAGATCCTGATTGTCAACACTGCCGTTCTGTTTTCGCTCCTAACAGGAAACTGCAGCTAAGAATCTGATTTATCTGAACTCACAAACAGTTTTTAGCTGCTCCGGTTCCCAAAAAAAAAATCAGTGAGATAAAGCCGACAGACTCAGACTCTTACGAGATGATGCAATCAGCGCGTCTTCACCAGGTTTTAATCACTCCGAGGAGAAGGAAAGGAACCGAGAGCGGACTGTGTGCGAGGAAGGCTTCAGACGATCCAGCAGAGCTAATCTTTGCACAATTGTTTAAGAAAAAAAAAAAAAAGGCGCCTTCAGGTCATTTCCATCTGCACTCATGGATGACTCACAGCAAACAAACAAGGAGGCCCAGAAAAACAGAGAGAGGTCCGATGACCGGATAGGTCTGATCGTGGGTGGAACCTTAATCAGATAAGGAGGGGACGGCTTGCTTTGGTTCGGGTATTTTCAATATAAAACCCAGACCTGTTAACCAACCACAGACACTAGAGAAAAACAGATATGACTACTGGATTTCACAATATATAAAATTACCTGAAAAACCACAATGAGTCATGATCATTCGAAACTTAACTCCAGAAATGACTGTGCGTTAAAAAAAAATGTGAGTGGGAGAAAGTAAGTGAAAACAGAGGTGTTTGTGCCGTATGATAAATTTATGGAGCGGCAGCAGCAGAAATAATGTTCCTGCTCTTGTTACTACTCCCTCGCTCCCACAGGGGGCGATGAGCGCATGATGCGGGCAAATTATGGAAAAGCAACAACCAAAGAAGAAACAGGGACAACCTCCAGAGTACCCGGAGAGAACCGCCGCATGCACAGGGAGAACATGCAGGCTCCACGCAGGAAGACCTCAGGCTGGGATTTGAACCACGGACCTTACTGCTACAAGGCAACAGAGCTACCAACTGCACCTTTCTATAAATTTATTTCAGAAATTAAAAGGCATTATGTATTTAGAACAAGAAATTTCCAAAAGAGTTTTTAAAGGGAACCAAAGCCTCAATAGAGTCACTGGTCGCTATGGTGATTCCCACCTTTTCTGGGAAGCAAGGTAGCGTGAGATGAAATTATAATTCTAATATCAACGTGCAAAACCCGATATATTTAGTAAAAAAAAAAAGATTTTGCTTATTAAAGAGTCAAAGCCTTCAGGTGGTTGTATGTGGGATTTTAAAAATGAGTTTAGAAAGTTTTTATATGAAGATATGACCGCTTAGAGAGACACCACAATGCCATCATCACATTAACATCAACTCTGAGATAAAACTAAGAAAACTAATTATAAAAGCTGAACAGTGACATTTAACAGTTGCAACAGGAACCAAAATACCACCTAAGCCCCTAAAGCCCAACTTTCTGTGACTTCAACTGTTTCTACTGTTAATTATGGCTGAACTGGAAACTGAGGTTCGCGCTTCCCTTTTCAATCTGTTGGGAAATTCACACGTTTACTAAACACTCTATACTATAATGTCTTATTATCTAAAGTTAAAAGTCCCATTTCCTAAATAAGCCTCAAGTTTTCATTGAATGGGGTTTTCTCAAACAGGAGGGGCAGCCAATCAAAAATGTGACGGAAACACAGCATAATAGGGAAAAAACATCCCAAATTATAATAAGTGATCTTTAAGGCTTTTTACATTGCAGTCCCTAAATGGATAAATATTATAAACAATCGTTTCAGGTTTGAAGACTACCTATAATATTATATCTTCATTGGGGGGAAGCAAACCACATGCATTCTAATATAAATGTATTTATGTCCTGTAAAGAAAGAGCTGCTTAAAAAACAACAGTTTTATGTTAATTAAGAAATATTAACATTGTTAATACAGAACAACAATGCTGGGGGAAATTTATCAAGTAATAAAAAGTCTAAAAATCATGAAATGTTATAAATAATGTGTAAATCTATGTTCTAAAAGATGAATCAACTTGAAATAAGCTCCATGTAAACTGTTTCGCTTTAAATTACATCCTGTTATTTTCATTTAATAAATGTAAATAAGAACTGGGCTTTTTTTTATACAAATTTACATGAAATAGGTGGAATTTCCCCTAAATGCACACATACCACCTCATTTAAATGTGTTCAAGCACAGCAACCTAAATTTGCATTTCAAAAGTAGCGGCAAAATATTAAACAGGCACATAAACTTTAGTTAGCTCACATTTATTGCACACAGAGAAAGCTTTGGGGACACTTCCCAGGATACTGCGTACATTTAATCCACTGAGATACACGTTAATGTTTTACCTGCCTTACAGCTGGTCTGAGGCCTGAATAAAGTCAAAATAACAAAAGGTTAGCGTTTAATACTTCATTATTAGATGCTTTATCCTAAAAGGTTCTCAAGTGTAAAATCGAAAGTGATCTATGAGCAGATATGATGGTTTAACTTGTGGGTTTTATTGCAACACAGTTGCACAAAAAAAGGAAATCCTTCCAACGCCACGCTTCAGTTTTTATATTTCTGCCACCAGATGCCACTGCACCGCCCAGGCTGCACCTTTAAGGTTTGACGGAAATATGGAAACTATGGGATAGCAGTGATGGAAAAATAATAATGGAAGAAACAAACCAGCACCAGTGAATGATTTCCTAGTAACTGAACGGACTTAATGCTGAATCAAACCCAACCAACAGAGATCTGACGTTTCACTTTCGTTTCTAATCACACAAAGATATAGAAAAGATTTTATTTGATTCAGGAAGCTCGAGGTCAGTTGTAAAGCTTTAGGTTACTTTCACATTTACGGTAACTTCATCTAAAACCTTGTTTCCCCTCTTCAGCTGCTGTCAGACCAAAAGTCAGAAAGTAAAGACGCTAAATGAGATTTTTTTTGTTGTTGTTTTTTCCAGCCACGGCTCAGATCCTGTGGCTTTCCCCTCTGACTCTACCTGTGCTTTCTGAGCCAAAACCAGAGCAGCAGAGAAATCTGACATCCTGAAACCCAAAGACAATGAATCACTCCTGCGCCGCATGATCAAACAGCCGCCTCTCATTTGTTCCAGAAACGGAGCCGCTCAGCCTCCGACTCGCTCCGACCACAGAAGCAGCTCTAACTCACTTACTGATTCCCACTTTCAGACTTTTTTTTAAATCTATTTTTTAGTTATCCGGTCGAGTCGCAGCATCTCCTGCTCAACACCGTAAACTTCTTCCTTATTATCTGTCACAAATAAAGGCTGAAGGGGCGATTTAAGCCTCTAACTAAAACTTCCTGGTTTTTACGCGTTGCAGAGGGGGACTTCCCTGAAAGATGTGACTGATAAGAGACAAAGATATGTGCGATTTACATAAGAGTGATTATGTCACCAGGAGAACAGGAACTTAACTTCTGAGGCGCCTTAAATGGACACAGACTGGAAATCGTTATTTAACATTTTTAGATCTGGCAGTTTTAGCATTTTATGTCTATAGTAGCTGCTTTGTTGTTGCTTTTCTGGTTGTTATATTGTCTCATTTCCTTTGTTCTGTTTTTGTCCTTCTTTGTTCACAACTTGGATGTTTTTGATTCAGACGATGGTGTTTGAGTCTCGTTTTACCACTCCTGGGTTTCTGACCTCTAGATTTGTCTCAATTTTTCTGAATCTGAGGCTAATTTTTTTTTTTCAGAACAAATTTGGGGTATTTCACAGAGTCAAAGCCGGACGGCTACTTACCCGCAGTCGGGCGCCGGGCACCATCTGCAGTCGGGGTCGGAGGCGAGGCACCTCCTCAGCAGGAACTCCTCGTACTTGTCCAGCAGGGCGGCGTCGTCCAGGATGTCGGCCACCTGCCGGGGGACCAGCCTCTCGGCGCACTCGGGGCAGCTGAGCTGGACGCGGCTCTCTGTGATCTCGATGCGGAGGTACTGGCGCAGGCAGCAGAGGCAGGAGCGGTGGCTGCAGCCCAGCAGCTCGGGCAGCTGCTCGGCGGGCTGGCGCACCAGGCACAGCGGGCACTCCAGGAGGCTGGGCTCCCCGGCCGCGGCGGCTCCGCCGGGGGACGGCTGGCTGGAGGAGAGCGGGTCTGAGGCGGCGCCGGAGGCCGCGTCCTTCATGTGCGTGGCTGCCGCGGTGGTCGTGGCAGAGGCTGCGGTGGGCGTTGAACCCAAGGCTGAAGGCAGCAGCTGCTGCGGTGCATGATGGTGATGCGTTAGAGGAGGGGCCGCGCCTCCTTTGGGGCCCCGTCCGCTTCGGGAGCCCCGCTTGCTGTGGAAGAGGCTGTGGAAGGAGATACGGCCCTGGCGCTTCCCTGCTGCTCGGCACTTAGGGTTGGGAACGCCGCTCACTGAGGAGTGAGGCGACTCTGAGCCCTTTTCTGAGCCCATTTCCCTTTTCAGAACTCCTTAAAATTCCCACAAAGGGCTTCAAAGTGTGGTATGTTTCCTCGTTAAACTGAAACAAAAACTTTCTCCCCCTGACTCTTGGCTCAGATTGAAAAAACAAAAAAACAAACAAACTCCTCTGCTTTCTTTCACGCGAAACCAAACATTATCAGGAAAGGGCAGGGTGAGATAAGACAAACAGAGACTGAAAGAAGTGACGCAAGTAAGCCGGGAACAAGAAAAAAAAATCCCCTTCAGCTCCAAGTTTCTCTCCAACTTCTCCGTCTAAAGTTTCACAAAGAAAAAAACGAGAGGAGTAAAAAAAAAAAGGCTTTTCTCCTCTGAGGCAGACGAAGAAGTAAAACACTGTTACACAAAAAAAAACACAAAGTCAGTATCAGTCGGTAACGCTCCTACAAAAACCCAGGGGACAATAAAAACCTTAAAATCCACAGCTTGATGATTGTAACTCCTCTGGCTCGGAGCTGCTGATCCTCCCCGGCTGAATCCACAGCGACTGATCCTCTTCCGCTGCTGTCGCTGAATGCCGGCCTCTCTGAACGCTCCTCTCTGTCAGGGAGAAAGAGGGCAGGAAGTTAACACAAAGAGCATGCTCAGAATGACACGCACCTCGCCTCCCTCCCCGCGTCTCCGCTCGGCTCCTCCTCGCTCTCAGTCCAGAGCTGCGTGTGCGTCTGAACTGATTATCTGTGCGCTCTGACGGCCTTTAAAGACGTTCTGTGCCGTTTGGAGGCCGTGGCTGGAGGTCAGACGCAGAGAGGAGACGGGCTGCAGCCTCCAGCTGAACGCACGCCATCGTGTCTCCACGTTAAAAGCGGCCTCCCTCTCCGCCGTGCCCAGCGCCGCGAGCTCTTCCTCCACTTCACGCGGAGCTGGTACTGCTGTCGCCACGGCAACGCTCACTACAAGCAATCAAAACGGCGACTTTGGATCCGACGCACACGCTTAACGGAGTCAGATATAAAAAAAAACACCACAATGGCTGAATTTATATCAAATTGTAAAGAAATGTGCTGCATTTTTTTCAGACTATAAGGCGCACCGGATTATAAGGCGCATTAAATATTCTTCCCAAGTGTGTAATATCCCTCCTCCATGTCCACAGCTCTCTATCCGTCTCTGTCAGGAGGACAGTGTAGCTGGACTACACTGTCCTGTTTCTAACATAAGGCCAAAATAAATGTAACTTTTATATTAAATTAACTTACTAGGTTTATTGTTGCTAGCGCGTACTCCAGGCTGTCTTACATGAATGCACTTCTAGTTTAGACATTACAGTCAGGCAGTCTGGTAGACAGCTCAGGGGTCCTCAGGTAGTGACAGTGTACCGTAATGCTCCTAATATCCATTGAGTGGAGCGGCTTCATTGCTAACCAAAGTCATGTTTACACATTTTAACAGATTTTGTGCGCATTGTACCACATACAATCAGTCAGTAAACACAACGGTGATCATAGATAAGGAGCACCATCAATTTTTGAGAAGATTTAAGGATTTTAAGTGTGACTTATATTCTGAAAAAATACAGTGCTTGTTTTGTTTTTTGCTGTCAATCAGATGCTAAATTAAGTAGAGACAATTAGTCTGAACATTGCACCTGCCATAAGTGTAAATTTAGGTATGATGCTAATTAGCATCACTAGGCACTTGAGGATTAAAACAAATGTTTTGATCTCAGAATGTTGATTAGTTCAACAAGACTTAAAACTGTTGCTTTTTAATCATCATGGTGTTTCAAATACAACTAAATGCTACAAAATGCCTTTACAGCTCTGTCTCGTGAGCTCCAATTCCTTTTTTTGCTGTAAAAACAACACAATCATTGAAGCTAGCTATTAGCGCTGTATGCTGATCTTGAAGTCAGAATAATGGGCAAAAATCAGTCAGTGATGCAGTATAGCTTACTTTTTTATTTTTACACTACTTTTTACGATTACCTTTAGACCCTAATTAACCGACTGGTAGGATAATTATTATAGTGCTATAAATCAATGCACTCAAACATGCCAAGTAAATTACCTATTGAGCTGTTTATATTTTGGTATTTCTTCTATTTTGGCAGTGTTAGTTTGTCATACTGAAACGTCTAATTACTATCTAACGTATAGAAATACCAAGTTTAAACTTCCAAGAATGTACAAACCACATGAGAACAAAAATAAAATTTACAGCCTTACACATAAAACATTTCCAAGAACGCACCCTTCCTCTATATTCACATATAGGCTAAACACACACGAGCTCATAAAGTAACATACAAACCAAAAAAATGAACAGAATGTACACAAAAAGCTGCATACATACAAACATGCAAGAGTTCACTTGAATATAAATAACTCTTAACATGCATGAACACATTACAGACACACAGAAGCCCTATACTGTGCGCACACACGTAGTTGTGAATGAACACTCTCAAATGAAAAGTAATAATTACTTTAACACAAAACACACATGCTAATTATGTCCTCACTGCAATTACAGACTGTGTAAGTGCTTCTATTCTGGAATGGAGACCTGCAGCAACAACTCTAGTCAAATGTGCCGTTTGGATCTCCAATTTTAAAGTTAAAAAGACACGGCAAGGAACATTTATTTATATAGAACATTTTACCAACAAGACAATTCAGTGTTTTACATGATAAAAAACGTAGGTACATTGCAGTGCCATGATAAAAGAAATATGAGTTGGACTATAGACTGAAATTAATTATGTTTCAGGTAACAGTTAAGATAGACCAGTAAATAGCAACTTTAAATAAATATGCTTTCACCTTGATTTAAAACATTTTAAGATTTATTTTTTTCATCAAAGGAAATTATAGCACATGCAAACACTGATTCCTCTGATAGATCTGCTCAACGCTGTATTGAGTTCACAGTCACCTGGTGACATTGTAATATAGAGCTGTGTGTCATCTGCATAGTTCTGGTAATTTATCCTGTTGGAGCACGTAGATATTAAATACCTACACAGAGAAGACTCAAACCACTCACTGTTGGTGCTTTGCTGCTGGAAATATTTCCTCAAATTTAATTTCGACAGCCTCGTTTAGCCAGTTTTCAACATCTGTGTAACATCTGATTAAAAATTAAAAGAAATAGTGAAATCTGGATATCAGATCCAGTCAAAGAGGAGAGGTAGCAGATGTACAGCTGGAGTAAAAGGGGGAGTAGTTCTCCTCTACATGTCTCTGAGCCATAGAAATAATTGACATATGATGAAGTAGGAATGTGTGTTAAACTAAGATGTGGGTGCAAAAACAAACCCCTGAATATTATACTCCTAGGAGACCTTCATACAGCAAGAACTTTTTCCTTTTACTCTGACAGCTGTCTACTGCAGGGAACATACTCACTGCTCGGAAATACTCTGCACAAGCATAAATACCGATCATGTCGTTTCCACTTTTATACTATTGTCCTTATTACTGTTTTTTTATTCAGATCAGTGCCGGGTTGAGTAATGTGTGCCTGAGACATCTGCCTGGTTAAAATGTACTTTGCTGTTACCAGTACCAAAGAATGAGCTGTGCAGGTTTGTGTTCTTACAGAAAATGAAATCCAAACACAACAGCGTTGGAAAGACAAAAAAAACACTCACTCAGCAGTGCAGATGTTTTCTGGACCCCCCTGCCAACCAACAAACATTTAACCAAGCCTCTGTGATTGACTTTACAGTCACAAATCTGATTAAAGCCACTTGTCTAAAGGTCTCTCTCCCCATCCCTTTCTCTCTCTCTCACACACACACACTGAGTAATGCTGACCCAGTGAACGTCAGACCATTCATGTGATTACGACGGCTGCGTCTGTGTGGGGAGCGTGAGGAGGGGGACTCATGGCCGTGACGCACAGAAAAACATAGATAAGCCGACCGACCTGGGAGCAGCTGACAGGCTGAGCTGGATCCACAGTTTCCAGGTCAGAAAAACGAATTTCACAGCAGAACCAAACATATTCTACAGATCTGCTTTTAAAAACACTGCAGGTATCCACTCTTGTTCAATCTTCTTTTATTATTTCAGTTTAGTTTTGGGGCAAATTGATGTAAGATTTAAATCATTTCATAGGCCCTCTAGTGGTCATATTGTGAACTTCAACAACATTAAACAGGAATGAATGAATGAGATCATAAAACATTATATTGACTGATGAGTATCCTTCCTGTAACTAGAATAACTAAGTAACTGAACATGTTTCGATATGTGTAAAACATCCAGTTTCACATTGTGGATACCTGAAGCTGTTCCTAAAAAATAATCCTGGACTGCATGCATATGCTACATCTGAGGTCAGGGGAAAGAAATTGTTGCAGTTTTGTTGGCATTTGAACAACTAAAAGCAACAGGGTTCCAAAATATTTTGTTGCTAGACTTTCCCACGCTAAGATTTCCTGTAATCTTAAGTAATTTTATCTTATATCAAGTCATGCAAAACCTAACGGTGAATGCGGAAACTAAAGAAAGCTCAAATTGCAAGAAGATGAATGGTGGATGGATGAACATTAAGAGTTCTGTTTATTTATTCCTGACTCCTCTCTCAGCATTTCTGCCTTTAGTTTCAGCGGCGCAGGATGATGATGTCATCGGAAGATAGCGCTTCAGCATCCTCTTACTGCACATTTCACACAGTAGCAAACCTAATTTGACCCTCGGGCTGCCGCAAATTTCTTTGTACAAGTTGAACAATCCTGCCCAAAAAGTAAATATCACAGTGATGACCCAATAACACTAATTAATGTCACGCTACACTCTGCTGCCCGCAACGCCGAAGCTTCACCCAACTCAAATTTCAGATCATTGAAAATGAAAGTGATACAAAGGGTTTCCCCCCGTTATCTCTGAAATGCAACCAAGTAAAACATTCCCACGTCCCGATCTAGCACAACACTGATATCTAGGGATGGGTATTTATCGTATCATTTTATCAGTCTTGTGAGAAATGCTCTTATAATAAGAAATTCAGATTTATAGTGACAATGGTAAATTTGAATTAATGATGTTTGACAACCGCTCAGATTTACTGTACTGTCAGAAATGTTATTCCTACAATTTTCTTCTCCGAGGGCTTCATGAGAGCATCTGTGGATATAACATGTAATAATACAGCATTTAGTATGGATGAAGGGAAGCTAAAATAGGAGAAATATGATCCCTCTGGTTGATTTTCATCAGAACTCTTGCCGCAGCATTTTGGATCAGCTGAAGGCTTTCGAACTGCATTTTGTGGACTTCCTGATAGTAAAGAATTACAATAGTCCAGCCTTGATGTAACAAATGCATGGACTAGTTTTTCAGCATCACCTCTGGACAGAATGTTTCTAATTTTGGCGATATTCCGGAGGTGAAAAAAGGAAACTCTGGAAACCTGTTTAATATGGGATTTAAATGACATGTCTTGGTCGAAAACAACACCAAGATTTTTTACTTTATTACCAGAGGCCAAGTTAATGCCACCCAGATTAAGTGATTAATTAAGAACTTATTTTTTGAGGACTCTGGTCCAAAGATTACAACTTCGGTCTTATCAGAATTTAAATGCAGGGAATTTAAAGTCATCCAGCTTTTGATGTCATCAAGACATGACTGCAGTCGAAGTAATTGATTGGATTCATCAGGATTTATGGATAAATATAGCTGAGTGTCATCAGCATAACAATGGAAATTAATCCCATGCTGTCTGATAATTTTGCCTATCGGAAGCATATATATAGTAAAGAGAATTGGTCCAAGGACTGAACCCTGTGGTACTCCACAAGTGACCCTAGAGTTTGAGGAAGATTTATTATTAACATGGACAAACTGGAATCTGTCCGACAGATAAGATTTAAACCAGCCTAATGCTTTTCCCTTAATCCCTACAGTATGCTCAAGTCTTTGTAGGAGAATATTGTGATCAACTGTATCAAATGCAGCACTGAGATCTAACAGGACAAGTATAGACACAAGTCCATTATCTGAGGCCATGAGAATATCATTAGTGACCTTCACCAGAGCTGCTTCAGTGCTATGATGAGCTCTGAAGCCTGACTGAAACTCCTCAAGTAGGTCATTACTTTGTAAATGTTCACATAGTTGATTAGCAACTACTTTCTCAAGAATTTTAGATAAGAAAAGAAGATTAGATATAGGTCTGTAATTTACTAACTCATCTTGATCAACAGATGGTTTCTTAAGTAAAGGTTTAATAACAGCCACTTTAAAAGCCTGTGGTACATATCTATCATTACATTAGTCCAATTCCTTATATTGGCTACATATTGCTGGTCAGAGCTCTAACTACATCTCGGATCTTTTGCAATATTATAAAACATTAAGACTCATAAGATCATCTGAATCAAACCTACTCACCATTCCAAGAATCAGAACAAAACATGCAGAATCAGACTGCTCCCACCCTTAGCTCCAGTAAAACAAGGTTAAAAACACTTTCTATGTGCAACGGCTTACTCTTAGTGAATATTTATTTATTACTAAACTCTCTTTAAGTGTCTTATTTCATGTTTTTAAGTTTGTTTTTATTAAATTCTATGTAAAAGCACTTTGAGTGGCCTTTGGACCAGAATGTGCTGCACAAATAAAGATGCCTTGCCTTGCGGTATATCAAAAGCAACACTTGGACATCATAAAGCAAACCTGGTGAGATAGCTAACAGCGTAACGGCAGCTTTTCAGGACGGTTTTAGTTTATTTCTGCCTTTAAATCTGTTATTGAATATTAACTTGGAACAACGGTCGCTAATCTGGTCACAAAGATGTGGGATTCACTGCAAACTTTTAATCCAACATTTACTGTCAACGTGCGGCCATAAAATGTTCAAAGTTATGCATGTTTAACCAGCTGCTCTTCAATGAGTTCAAATGAAATAAAATCATAAAGTAGAACAACTCGGAGGTTTGTGCAGACGGCCTCTGACAGCGACAGAAAAGTAAACACAATAAACTGCAGTGATCAAGCGATTTCCCAGTAACTCAGTCAGATACAATCTACACACTTTAACACATCATTAAACCCTCCCTTTGTATTTAGAGTCAATATTAGTCAAAACAAAACCTTCACAGTGACCTTAACACCTGCATCTGATCGTATGGCCTGAGATAAGGACAGGAGGAAGTAAAACTCTTTGTAGGCTTGCAGTCCTCAGATGTGAGCCAAAGATAAGCTTCCTCAGAATCCCGACACGCTGCGGGATACAAGAAGAGGAAGGAGGTGTTTGTTATTCCATGTAACAACATCCGTTAATGGTACATCTGTACTAGACGGTCAAACTGCACATTTAAAGGTATACTATGCAACCGGGGTTGATTTTCCAGCGAGGCTCCCCCCAGAAGGCGAAAGTAAAAGTGCACTGTCGTAAAGATGCTCAGCTGTTCTGGTTTCTCCGACAAGCCAGGCGCGGTTGTTTTGAGCTTAGCAGACAGGCGAACGCAACGAAAAGTGGAAAAAACGGCAGTACAAACAATGACTAACACAGTGAAGGTATGAACATCAGGGTTTCCCGCAGCGCTATCTTGGCGAGGCGGCCGCGGCGGAAGGGTCTCGCCAACATAAAAAAAAAATAAAAATAAATAATAATAATAATAATAATAATAATAATAAAATTCGATATGCTTGCATGTTTATTTGACGTTAACACGCGGTTCTTTTTTGTTGCTTTCGCGCGTGCATATAGTGAATGGCAGGGCAAAAACACATGGAGTTCTCGCCGTAAAGCGAGACTTCTGTGTGTGCGGGCCGAGGGCTCCTGCAATTGCAAGTGCGGTATTTCCCCCACAGACCCCCAGGGCGGCTGAGAAAACCTTTGTTCGACCTGAAATGACTCATTTAATCATCCAAAACGGTATGGAACACATTAATTAACTGAAAAATGTTGCATAGTATGCCTTTAAGACGAGTCAGAGGTGATTTTGTGCAGAGCAACGTAAAGCTTGTGCTTGTTCAGCGCTTTAACTCGTCCGACGACCCCAAAGCGCTTTACACTGCAGTCAGTCTCCACGATTAACTATGATTATTTATGATCTACCGCCCCACATGCTCTGAAATTCAAACCTCCTGGTAAATTCATAATTTCACTGGATTGCGCTGGTGTGTTTCCCAAACTTAGACCGATTAAAATTAAGGAGCGAATCGTCACAGGTTTGATTCCAGAAGGTAAACTGATGGTGCTGCTGCCTGAAGTAAGTCAAGAAGAAGTAGGACTGCATGAATAATGGCCAAGTATTGGTTCTTTCATCTAAACCACTAAACTCAGGTGTTCCAATCAGTTTCACAGGAAATTAAACCCATCATCTGCAGACTACCTCTTGTGAAATAAATGGAAGTAAGGAGGTCAGTGAATAGCTGACATGCCGACTTTATGCGGCCTTCAGACTAGCAGCAGCAGCGCATCTTCTGGGAATGGGTGAGAAGGTGCAGTCAAACCTTAGATTAGATTAGACTTTATTGTCCCCATAGAGGAAATTTGTCTTGGACTACATGTGCTAAAAAGATCAAATAAACTGGCACCATAAACTACAATAAATAAACATAAAATGCACATATTACACATTACACCACAGTAAGTGCAGAAACATAAACATATACTGCACAATAAAAACATAAGAAATACACCAGACCACCGGCAGATCTAAAGTAACATGTAACAGACGTCCATGTTTGGAGGTGCTGAAGCCATTTAGCCATAAAGTCATTTTATCCTGATGAGATTCTGAGATTAAAGGCAGTAAAATCAATTCATTTGAATTTTCTGATGACTCGGTTCATCCTTTCTTCTACTAAACTGTTTATTTCCTGCTGTTCGAACCCCCCTGTAGACGTCTGTCGGAGCGCGTTTGATCAGAACCAGAACCAGCGATCACAGAAACCCGCCGTCTGCTCCGCGACGCCTGAACACTCGAACATGAAGAAGCAGCTGCTCGCCTCTGAAGACCGACGCCGACGATCAGAAAGTCAAACAGCGCAGATGAAACTCGCCGAGATCTCCAGCGTCTCTGAACCCGCAGCATCAAAGCTCAGAGAGCAGAACGCGTCTTTCAAGCCCCTCCCCAACCTGTTGCTGCTCCTTTAATCCTCTCAGCTAACAGTTAAAGCTCAGAAGCAGGTGACCAACGAAGCCAAGGCGTTAAACTTGGAACGAGCATCAGCGATTAGAGAAACGTGGCGATATTCTTCCTCTTGAAGGAAAATTAACAGACAGATTCCCACCAAATTCAGCATTACAGTTAAAATTAGATTTCATCCCACAACTTTAAACTTTGCCCAACTTTATCCTATGCTAAGGTGTCTCCATAAATAATTCCTGTGTTTTGTTTTAAATCATGAATAAAAATACTCAACATAAAAAGTTTTGGAAGCTCATTTCGTCCTTGTTAAAGAGTTATTAAATATGTGTTTTTGAACCCGTCGACACACGAACATTTTATTGGAGGATATTTAGCTCATTCATAAATTTTGCACCAGAAGAAATTTCCAAATTTTATATTTAGCAGCATTTATACTATACAGGCTCTCTTTTTTATTTTAAATGTTAATATTTCTGGACTTAATTTTCAACTTAAAGTGTTATAAGTATTTATCCCCTCGTAATTTCCTTCAGTTTTTCTTGCTTTTTCATGTGAGGATTTTATTTATTAAGGGGGAGAAAAGCTATTTAACCCAACCTGAACCTATGTGAAAACATGACTGCCCCCATTGTTTAATCTTCAGATTATGGAAAATTAATCATATTTGGTGTTTTTTTTTCATGAACTACACCCATCCCTGAATAGCTAGCCTAGCTAATCAATCATCTAATATCAGCGTCTGACAATAAAATACAGCAGAAAGAATAAAAATGCAACATTATGTATAATAAGCTTTTCTGAATTACTCAACCTGAGCATATTAAGCTGTTTTTGTGTAAATCTCATGTTACTGTGGTGTTCTCAAGTAAATCTCCTACAGGCCCAGTTCTCAGTGTGCTTTCCAAGCTAATTCAAACAAAGTGAAACAAAGATGTTTTCAGCTCAGGAAGGAATTACTGGATCAGATCCTCCTGCTTTAGGATGTGACGTCGGTTTTTAGGAATTTGCTGGCGTTCCTCCTCCAGATCATGATGGTCCTGAGATGCCATTGGCTCGTTCTCTGAACGGTTTAACCTTTTCCAACATGTGGACTAACTTTTGCTAAATGAAGCCGATGAATAAATTCGGGCTGCGTGACATTAGAAAATATTGCGATGACAAAATGAACTGTGATAAATGCCTATTTTCTTCATTGCTCTCTCTCTCATCCGTGCTTCCTTCACTCCGACCTTCAGCATTCTGGGCGGTACGTCATTAGTGTCTGGTGAAACTGGTTAAATATTATATTTACATAAAAAAAACACTTGGAATACATCAGCCAACAGTTATTGCCCTCTTTGTGATGTAAATATTGCACACATTAATACTGCGATGATGGTAAATTTGCGATATATTGTGCAGCGTTAGAATAAACCCCAGGAGAGCAGGCGATGGTGAGCGTGTTCATCATTAGGCAGATGGAGCTGAACGGTCTCAGAGAACATGCTTTGTTATCTCACACTTATCCTCCTACTCCTCTGCTGCTCCCAAACACACACATGCAGCTTCAGCTCATCAGACTTTCTGTCCTGCAAACCTGCTAAAATCTCGGCTCCTGCACGCGCTCGTCCTCATTTAATTACTCCAAAGTGCATTAGCCTGTTTTCCCGTTCCTGGTCTTTGAAAAGGAGGCATCTGCAGCTGCTGTCAGATGCACGGACAACATGCGGGTTAACATTTAAATTCAGGAGGAAGACATCCACACTAATTGTATGACAGGAGCTCTGAGCTCGGGATTGGGATAGAAAACAGTTTGTTTTTTTTTTTTTTACTGTTGGTTCTGTGCCGAACAAGATGGATGTAAGTCTCAACTTCTCCCTCCACCGCTCAGATCGGTATCTGGAAGCCACTTGAACACAAGCCGTCATCAGGTCTTCTCACAGACTAACAATTTGCAGAATAAAAACAAATAAGATACAGATGTTCTAAGATCCACTTAGAACTTCTTTTCCGTTGTTTTTTCTCTTTTGAATGCCGTGTGGGATAAATCCAATCCCTTCATGCTGGGCGTGGCTCTTCATGTTCAGTCATCGTTTTGCTGTGGCGTGCAAAAGGATCCATTCCTGATGAACCTTTTTACCTTTTTGTCTCATTATAACCACAAACTTTGATACATATGATTGGGAATTTATGCAATAGTCCACCACAAAGTGGTGCATAATCATTAGAAGAAAAAAGGAAGGATGGGTTTTAATTTCTTTCATAACTGAGACGCCCAATATAAAATCTGTGTGTCACTTAATCTTAGTATAAATTAAAATAACCCAGACTTCAGACATCAGACCAACACCCGGGTCATTTGGTACCGGGCCGCACAGAAAGTTGAACAGAACAGAAATATTACAACATTTCTGTTTTAATTATTGTGAAGAACGATGTTTTATTTAGAAAAATGGCTGGATTAACTCTTTCACAGCAACAAATGCTCTGATCGTGACCTGGTGGTTAAGCGTTTTTCTCAGCACGTTCACTTTTAGCCAAAATGTCAGTTTGGAGAGCCTGAAATGTATCAACACGTCCCGTTTTTGGATCCATTCCAGCATTTAAAAACCTCCAGGCTCCTGGATCAGACGTGCAAAAACCTGCTTCCTGGCTAAATCTTAACATCTTATTCTGGGTCGCAGGGATCCCTGCTGATAATCTCCACTTTTTGCTCTTTCTTTAATGCTTTACCTCTGGGGGAGAGGGATCATGCCCTAGCAGCACAACTTAGCCCAGTGACACAGGTGTGTGACCTGCATTGTGACATCATGGCCCAGAATTGATTCCTGTTGGGTTTTCTGAGTCAGAGACAAACAGGAAATGCAGAAAGGGAGAAGCCGCTGCTCAGGTGTCCTCAGACAAACTTTTCCATTTCACTCTTTGAATCTAAACACGATTACTTCAGGATCCTCCGGTCTCTTTAGCCTCAGGGCACAGCCAGCCCACATGCTGGAACCGGCAGGATTCACTCCCACACATATCAGCACGAGGAAGCAGAGTGTGGCGAGCTGCTGAAATTATAAAGCAGGTAATGAAACAACTTCTGCTTCCAGCTTCCAAAAACCTGAAGATTTGTTCCAGCATCAGAGGAAGGAGACTTGGCAGCCTTTTTTCTGATTAAGCATCTGAAAAAAACGTCTTAATATTCTGCACAGTAAACACAATTAAAACGAATTCAAGAAAACAAACCAATTAGTCCTTAAAAGACCTCTTGTAGTTTCTTCTTCATTAAAGAGGCAATAACAAGGAATTATGATGTGCCCAAACACCTACAGGAAGCTGAGGATAATCAGCTGTGAGCTACAGGTGTGCTGCTGCGACAGCTGATTGGTGTTACACAAGATCATCCAGTTCCAGCCTAGACACGTCTCATCATGTCTACGAGGTTATCGGGACAACACAAACATCTATGTCACGCAACATTTCCACTAAAAATAAGCATCTGTAATGGTTTTAGAGAAAAACAGCAGCTTTAGATCAGTGTAGGCGGCTGGATTACTGTACTACAGGAGAAAAATACTCTGTTTAACTGATGCTTGAGCAAAAAAATAAAAAAATAAAAGATAGAAACTAGACCTATAAATAAAGCCAAAGATCTGGTATAAATCAACCTTAGCAGTTGGTTTTATTACTAGATTTTATAAATTATTTTGACTTGTATGTTGTCTTATAGTGTCAGGACTTAAAAAGTTTTACAGTAGTTTAAAGATACTTTTAGGGTAACAGCAACATAAGATATATTTCACTTTTAATAATGTCCTCAGATCTGTAGCACTAAAACAATTTCACCAGGATTTGGTTTCATTTGACTTGTTTAAATATCAAAATAAGGTTAAGATTTCACTGCACTGCAGATAAACGTGACATTTGTTCACAGAGAGTAATCTTAGTACGGAGAGCCAGGGAGAAAGTCACACTGAGGAGTCAAGCTAGGAGCTGCTCAGCGCATGTTAGCATAGCGCACAGCTAGCTTAGCAACACAGCTAGCTTAGCGACACAGCTAGCTTAGCAACACACCTGTAGTCCTACTTTGAACATTCCAACAAACTAAATCAACATCTCAAGATAAAACGTAGGGGTATAAAAACTCCCAACACAAGTTCTGCGTGAACGACGAGGAATATTTTGAGTTTGAGTAGTTTTAAAATGGGCAGAAGTTCTGTTTGGATTAGAGCCTGAGTTGATTAGCAGTTAGCTCGAGGAGCCAGATAGCTTCCTGGTTAGATTTATTTATTTATTTTTTGCATTGGTTCTTTAAAGTGAGCTTAATTTGTCTGCTGTACAGTACAGGAAAGATGCAAAACAAGACAAAGTATCAAATAATCAAAATGTTTCTACCTGTTATAAGCGCTACTGTGAGTTCTCATTCAACATTGAGAAATTCTCTGTATAGAAAGTAGGGTGACCAGACGTCCCCGATTTCCGGGGACTGTCCCCGTTTTGAACCACCTGTCCCCGGCTAAAGCTGTCCCCGGAAATGTCCCCGTTTTACCGAGGGGGAAAATGTGTTGCGGTAGCTGGTTGCGCTGCTGATAATATAAAGACGAGGAACAGAGTGCACCACTAGATGGCGGTAATGATCCTTTTGGATGTCAGATGCCATTAAAACACGAAGAGGAGGAAGAAGAAGACGAGCGCACCACTTTTAAAACAGAAGAAGAAGAAGTGAAAAGTCGTCAACTGGTGGCAACTGATGGGGAGCTGCTGCGTTATAGTAAGTGTGTTAATCGATTAATTTTATTTGGATCAAGCTGATCCTGTGAGAAATGTTTTTTTTTCCCAGGTTAAAAAAATAATCAATAAAAAGTAAGACAAGACCACGAGTTGCTGCTCACATGAGTAAAAGACACTCAGATAAAATGTAACAGAATGATTGAAAACTCTTTGTAAGGCGCTAATCTGGTACGCTGGTTCTCCAGGGATAAACAAGGGTTCGTCTAAAGAGTTTTTAGAACTGATTGGTGACCTTTACTTTATATTTCAGATAGTTAGTTATTAGTAGAGTTATTACAAGTTGTTTTGCTGATTTATGGTTGTGATTTATGAGCACAGACTTCCAGGCTTAGGTTTAGCTTTTCTACTGCTCAGTTTGGATTTATGAAAGTTCCTCATGAAAAAATAGGAGTCAGTAACAGGAAAACTGAATGAGAAAATATTTACATGATCTGAGAACGATGGAGGAAGAGATAACTGCCTGTTTAAGGTTCATTTATTATTTTGTTTTTGCTTGTATCTCCTAGTATTGTGGTAATTTGCATTTTTTGTATTTAATCAGAGGAAATAATAATAATAATAATGATAATAATAATAATAATAATAGGACATTTTCATGTTGTACAATCTAATGTTTTTGGAAGTGATTTTAAATATATAATGTCTCTGTTTTAGAATAATGTAAGATTGATACAAGAGGTGAAAGGGAGAGAATAGGAAGACAGTAAGGAGATTAAATGAGAGTGGAGGAAAATAGGAATATTGATGTAAAGAATGATTGACGAGAAGGGAGAAGTATTTACTTAGAGTATTAATAAAGTTCAAGTGATAAAGCTGATATACTCAGGTTTGAGCTGAGAAGCCTAATTGTCTGAGGATATAACCTCTTTCTGAGTCTGTGCACTGAACATGAGTTTCACTGCACTTCCCTAGCTGTGGCACAATAAAGAGGCAGTTTAGTTTTTTTTTTCTTGTGTGTTAAAAATTTCAGTTCTGCACATAATATATCCTCTTCTCCTCTTATTTTATCCAGACCTCTGGATACCGGGGCTGATGGCTCTTCAGACACAAAACGCCTTGAAGAAACCAGAGATGATCTCATGTTAGCTGACTCCCTGACCGGAGTTAACTCACCTTAAAGGATCAAACAATATACTCACACATCAGCTACTACCATACACATACACATACACATAATGTAGTTATACACACTTTATGTAAGTTTATACATGCACATGCTGCACTACACACACAAAATCACTTGCATTCATGTCAAGGGGTTTTCCAAGTCTGTGCCTTTGTTTTACCTCACATCACTACAATCCATTGGACAATGTCTTGTTCCAAACAGGCTCTATGCACTATGTGCTCTATGTGCTTATAGCCCATTATGGGAGAAATTAATCTGCTTTGTGATGCACAGAACCCTTATGTGGTCAGTTGACAGTAAGAAACATATATCATCCTTTACCAGCGGGCTTGACTGCTACTTTTTGATGTTAACGCAGAAAAACCTATTTCTCATTGGTATGTAGACGTGAACAGAATGAGTATTTGTTGCAGTTTTTTGAAATTTGGGGGACTCTGTCTCCACAGACAGCCACAGGCTAAATGTTTGTATTTACTGGTTTTTCTTTTCCTCATGTCACTTTCCCCTTAGGGGGTGGCAGAGCTCTTTGAGCCCCACAAAATTGAAAAACCCTGCTAACCACTCTGGACCCTTCCACTCCCACTCCCACCACTTTGCCCCAACCCAGAGACACAGTTCTAGTTTCTATTAATAACACTATTTATTGATTTTATTAATCTTAGGATGCACTAAAGGTCTGGAGAGGCACATTCCTGTCTTTTACACTTGATTTTTATTGTTTAAATATTAATAAACATGTAAAAATAAATGAAACCATTACTGTCCCCGTTTCCTAATTTTATCTTGATTAGATGTATTGATTTTTATCCACGAGCAAGAAATGTCCCCAGATTTGATTTTAGAAATCTGGTCACCTTAAAGTAACTATAGGTTGTTCCTAAGGCTTCCAGAAATTACTAAATTAAAATTAACTTGCATAGGTTGTTTGCTTCGGCACAATCACAGTACAGTGGTATTGAGATGCACTGGTAGGGAGTTGTCCTCTCCACTGTCACCACATGCATGTTCAGTATAGGATTGCGTTCATCGTCAGTGACTGGATGAAAAAAATAGGTAGGAGACGTTTTACTAACGAGCTAAATGACTTTAACTCGACTGCAGTGGTTAAGAACCAGGATTAAATTGGAATGTACGACATTTACTTTAAATCTGAATACTGTATGTGATTGGACTGAATTATGATTAGATGAATTGAATGAACTATGATTTTAATCAAACTGCATATTTAGCCATCTAGACCTGTTTGTCCTGTAAAATGCTCCGAGGCCACATTTGTTGTGAATTGGTGCTATATAAATGGGTTAGAATTGAATTCACAGATGCTTAATTCATTTGCTGTCTGGATGCTGAGTTTTTAACATTTCCTGCTCTGACTGAAGCTGGGAGGGACGGCTGTGCGAGGACTGGGCCACCTGCGATCGCTTTAGGACGGGAGGAGGAGCCTATGGCAGCCGCCGCTGCTCATTGAGCACGAGGGGAACCATATCCCCTTTCACGCCACAATCTCCAAAAGTTTATAATAAAATGTATTGATTATAAGGACATGACTTAAATTTACACATAAATTATTCTCTCAACATTTTTTACAAAAATATTTACAGCTGTTAAAAGTTGCATTTTTAACCACCTTCTGAAAAAAACAAATCCACTCTAAAATACAAAGATGATAAAAACAACAAAATGTTTTTTCTTCCAAATTTCTATTCACATGCAATGACAGAATGAGCTTGAATTGCATAATCATATATGCATATTTAGGAAACTGGTTATTCCTTTGGTTCATTTAGTAAAATGAAACTGTGGCTAAGATCAAAGCGAAACTTTTAATTTTGATAACCGATGAAACCGTTGTTTAAATGCCTAACAAAATATGTCAGTTGGTTGGAGAACAAGTTCAGATGAGTGTAATTAAGCTTGGAGGAAACTCGTTACTTTCCTATTATTCCTTCACATGAACGCTTTAACCGTATACCTGTAACGAACTGGCCACTTTACATTCTGTTTAAGACGTAAAACCTGAACAGTAACCGTAAACTTACCAAAAGGGACACATTTTTAGACGTGTTTTTAGGAGAAAGTTTTCACATTTGAAGGAAAAATTATCACAATCAGGAGCAAACTACGTCTTGTTTGCTTTTCATCTCATTAAGTAAATGTTTTCCTCTCTATTTCGACATAACTGGTTATTTATTGCTGTCGTTGATCCGCCTTTCCTTGGAACTGCAGTGACGTTTATGCTCTTTGCTAATTCCCACTACAGCTGCCAGCTTTCAGTTTTACTTCCAGCTGCCCTCGGGCTCCAAACATTGATTTTTGTTTTACTTCAGTAGTAAAAACCGAGGCTGCTTCACTCTTTCTGTACGGGAGGCGAGCTGTGGAGGCGAGCAGATGGCTGAAAGGTTAACACACGAGTAACGCGCAGCCTCGACTCTTTGCTTCATGTCATTTATCCACAGCCTTTGTAGCGTTTCATCGATACTTTTGCACTACAAAATTAAGAGGCATTTAAAGATCCATGTCTCTTGATCTTGAACATAAACAGGAATCTCTCTATTTTTTGGTGCAGCATTTAAATGTTCTGTGAACTCCTGTGTTTTTCAAGCAAATGTTGCTTTGCATTCTCCCTGAGGTCTTCCACTAAACAACTTTAGCGTCATCCTGCTCAGCTTTTGGAGAACATCTTATCAGTTTGGATAAGACCTTCAGCTAAAAGCCCGCCGCCCAAACTGACTGATGGCATTGTTTTGTTTCTGCTCCAGCAGATCTGCAGAAAGCCGGAGTCCGGCAGGCGGCTCGACTCAGGCTTTCATCCTGTTTGCAGGAATACTGACTAAAACCCTTCTAATCTGAGAGCCGGGGGCCGGCTGCTGGGGGCCGGCCGTCTCTAGATGGAACAGGTGGTCCTCGACTCAACAAACAGCTAATAATGTATTATGTGTGTGCGTGTTTGTGTTTTGGGGGAGAGCTAATTAGAGTCAATTAGCTAAAAGGCCTGCACACCCTGTCGTAAACAAACCTCTCCGTTTCCATGGAGCAACAGCGGCCTGAAAAATGGGTTCACCATCCAACCCAATACAAAGAAGAATATAAAAAAAAAAAATACATGTTTTTAACAATTGTTTTTAACAATGATTTGGTCTAACTGGTAACTCTTTGACAGGTTTACTCTCTACGTAAATAGAAGGTTGTCCTTTGTAATTGATATTGCTTCAAAGCTAATTCTCAATAACGCGAAATTTAAAAAAAAAGAAGCTGTAAATTTTAACAGCTATAATTTAAACGGCCCCTCTCTGCGGTGCTTTCAGCTCTGCCTCCAAAGCCCCGCGGTGCAGAGGAGGCAGACAGGACGGAAAAATAAAAACAGGCCTTAACTGGTTGCTTTCACTCAGGCTGAGTATTGCAACCAGATGGAGACTTGTTCCCAGCAGGCTCAAAAACACAGATCAAAGTCATTTAAGCATCTACCTGTAGATTTTAAAGAACAGATAAAGAGGCAGATTTAATAGAAAAATTCACAATAGATCTGCCCGTTTTTAGCTAAAAACAGGAAACGATTATTCCCTCTGCTGCTGAAATAATACAACACTGATTCTTACAGGTGAGCGTGCTGCTCTCTTTAAATTTCATGTCTTCATGACGTTGTTTTATTAATTTAACATAATTTATTTCATCAATCAAAAATTAAATGCTGCTTCCACAGATTTAAAGACACAGATGCAGATTAAGACACAGGTAACAGGGAAGAATACTGACGGTGTTGCCTGTAGACCAACCAATCAGGTCAGCCTTCTGAAATTTAAACATGGAGTAATTAATGAGCATCTAATAAAGACATTGACTAAAGTTCATTAAATAAATATCATCAATACGCCTTGAGGCACATTTGTTTGTTATACATAACTTAATCATATCTTTTATTAGCCGTAACTATTATTTATGGTTTATGTATTTAGTATTCAGTGAAGATATTGTTGAATAAGCCAGTATTGCTGATTTTTATTTGCTTTCTTTATATCTTACAATAGAATAAACACATTGTTGGTTATTTTAGGGAAAATCTGATGCATTAGGCACAATAAATGTTAAGTTTTTCTTGACACTGTAATTTTCACAAAGAATCCTGATTTTAATATTGATTAAAGTAACTGGTTGTAATCACTGCTGTAATCCAGCAGCTCTACCAGCAGTGTGTTAAACAGGGCGGGTCTGGCTTATACAGACACAGGCGTTCTCTGACGTCTTAATAAAAGGACATTAAACCATAAAAGTGATACATTTTAGTGTTTTAGACCCAGCATTCGGGAGGAAACGTCACAATTCATTTCTATAATTGGAAAGAATGAACTCAGTAAAATGCGTTGAGATGAAATGCCGTGAATCGGTACTGAATGCATAAACTGAGTTAAATTGATTTGGACGTAAACTTCACTTTTTTGTCTAAAATACAGAGAATTATAGAACCAAAGCTTTCTCTAGCAGCCTATCCCTGGAGCTCTTTTCTTTTCTTGTGAATGATTTTAGATCTGGTCGGTTCTGGGCTTCTGAGCTCGGTCAGCTACCAACATGGCCGTCATGGCTATAAACGTAGTAAATCAGATTAAGCCAGAGGCGAACCTGGGCAGCTCTAGTTTAGAGCTGAGTTTTACCTACCTAGAAAAAAAATATTATTTTCCTGGCCTGTCATTAAGTTCTCCAGAAGCCTGCTTATTAAAAACAGGTCTGTTCAGGTTGGAAAATCACCTAAAACATGAAGAACAGCTCCAGGAGCGAATATTTAGATGTTCTCCTGTCTTCTACGGGTAAGATTTCAGGTTTTATCCATTAAAGTTAACTATTAGCGCCTTCAGCCTTCACATCTCCTCACTCACTGAACCAAGCTCTCACCGGCACAATTTTGTTTTTCTTTATGTTTTTTCCTCGTTTGCAGACAAACGGCATTACTCATGCAGTCATTTTTCCATTACACATCAACTCCATAAGCATTAGTCATGAGTTGTAAGAGAAAAATATCAGGGCAATGTTCTCATTTGAGCTCATTTAAATATTAAGCCAGCGCATTACTATAGAGCAAAATACATATATAATAAATATAAGTAGTGTTTTCTAGCTGGAATGTAAAAAAGCATGGCAGAAAACTGACAGAATTAAGTAATTATTCCATTTCTTTTTGTATTTAAGTGATATATTTAGTTTCTTTTTAGAATTTGCAGTTAACTGCAAACATAAAAAGCCAAAACAACAGTTTCTGATTTCCTACTTCTGAGATAAAAAGGTTTCTGCTAATCATGAAGAGGCTGATTTTGGTTAGTCTTAACTGGGCAAAGCGACAGACTTCCTTCCTCCAAATCTGAAGATCTCACCTGAATTAAACGTTTTAAAAGATTCAGAACAAAACGTTCCTGAAAGTACGGCTCTGCACGCCTACTGGCGGGTTTGGGGTTCGGTTCCCATTGGCCTTCAGCAGCAGTGCAGGGCTCAATCAAACTCTGTAGAAACTTGCAAAATGACTTTGGCAGCATCATTCCTGAGCATGAACTCAGGAAGCTGTGCCAATTTCACACAAATAGGTCTGAACATGCTGGTTCTTGAGAAAACTCTGAAATTACCCACAGAACCAGCACATTCTTCAGATCCAGCTCTGGTCTGCTGAGAGGAGTCCCACAGTGGGCTGCTCACCTGGTGCTGCCCACCAAGACGACCGACCCGTTATTATGGGGGTTTATGGTTTTAGATGTGGTTCCTAAAGGGCGTAGAAGCAGCCATTACTGGGTTGTCAGGAACCGTCCAGCAGAGAAATGATTACAGGTTTAATGAACGACAGAATCCAAAGGAAAGGCTGCTCGTCCTTCTAAGAAATGAGGAGACGTCCTCAACTTTTATTATTATGCTGTTTATATTCAAACATCCATCCTTCATCTAGAACAACTCGTCCTTACAGGTGGGGGTGGGGGGGGGGGGGGGGGGGGGGTGGAGCCTATCTCCGGTCTTTGGGCGAGAGTCGGGGTCCTCCCTGGACGGGTTGGCAGTTCTCAGAGCAGCAAAGAGACATACAGCCGTGCACACATTCACACTTAATGGCCATTTGCAGACGCCAGTTAAGATAACAGTTCGGAGGAGGAAGCTGGAGTACCCAGAGAGAACCCAGGCATGCACAGGGAAACTCCATGTTGGCTGGGATTCAAACCCAGGACCTTCTCGTTCAGGTCAGTCCCAGAACCAGCGTTTAGTTGCCGGTTACTGACGTGTTAAACATCAGGTCCCATTATTAACGATGGGACCACTTCCCTTCTGAGCTTTCAATGGAAACGGGTAATTTCCTAATTTCCTTAATTAGAAAGAATGAACTCAGTAAAATGCGTTAGGATGAAATGCTGTGAATCGGTGCTGGATGAATAAACTGAATTAAATTGATTTCATTGTAACTCTGTGTGTTTAGGTTCTTCTCCCAGCTGGAGACTGGGAGAAGACTTTAAATAAAGAGCATTGGTTTATGGGGCTTCAGTCCCAGCCATCTCTGACCAGCCTCCCTGCTGATGATGATGATGATGATGATGATGATGATGATGAAGAGCATCCCCACATCATGTTGCTGCCTCCTCCTTACTTCACAGTTTTATGCATTGAGTGTTTTGGAACATTTTTAGCCCAAAATGTTCTGGTCTGATCTCGACAGGGTGCCTTCTTGCGCTACCAATTAAAGTTTGACTTTTTATGGCTTTCTTCTTGTCACTTTTCCATAATGGCCGGATTTGAGGAGTTCACAACTAATAATTGTTGTGTGGATAGCATTTCACACCTGAGCTCCAACTCTATGCAGCTCCTCCAGAGCCACCATGGTCCTCCTGCTTCTCTGATCAATGCTCTACTGGTCCAGCCTGTCAGTCCAGGTGGACGTCCATGTCCTGGTGGGTCTGCAGGTGGTCCATCCTCTCTCCAGGTCCACATGATGATCAGAGCTCTGGGAGGTTCTGTAGAACCTGATCCTGCTTTAATTGGACCGGAACCTCCTCCCTAACCCAGCTGCATTTACAGTCAGTTCCAATTACACGCCAGCATGGCTCCTAAAAGCTGCTGGTTCAACTCCACCTTCTGCCTGTCAATTACATAGAAGCCCAATAAAATAAACGAGTTTGTGCCTTTTCAGGTCACTGAATTTACAGCAGGGTTTACGCCAGCCTCGTTTTAAAGGAGACGTTTCCCTCAGAACGAGGAAAGAACACGAACACGCTGAATCATTTCATGTTTTCTTTATAAAAACGTCACATGGTTTGATTTTTATCTCCTTACAAAGAAGATAACTCTTTCATTTTCATTTCATCCTTTTGTCCGCGGGGGCGGGACATATAATCAAAAACTGGAACAGATTGAAAAACTGAAAATATTTGAAGAGGTAAGTTAAGGTCAACGGGGAAAAAAGCCGGTCCAGCAGTCTGCTGTCACATCGCCGCTTCTGGTTTAGCATAAACACGTGAGGCTGAGGCCAAAGGATGGAAATGGCCGCGCCCACTTCCAGACACAAGCCAGGCCTTTTTCCCTGGAAGCAGCACCATCTGCGTGTGTGTGTGTGTGTGTGAGAAAGATCCGCCAAACATTTATTAAATCATGGATCATGTTTTATTTTAGGCTCCAGTGAACATCTACCCCGATGGCAGTTAACAGCCATCAGGGTAGATATAAAAAGGATCAGATGTCCTCCACGGCTGGATGAAGCTAAAGAACTTTACACGCCTTTTTTCACTGGAACAGGACAGAGCTGCTGGTCCATTTCCATATCACCTCCTGAGCTATAAACACCGTCACTGACAGAAACAAGATACCCAGGAAAAGATTTTTACAAGCTTTTCATTCCCTTCACCTTTATTAGCAGCTCAGTCAAGATACGTAACCAAAAACCAAAAACTAAACGAGGGATTGCTGCAAAGCCATCAACAATGCAGACGACTGTCCACTGTGGCTCTACGCTCTTTCAGGAGGAGTGAATGCTGCTTGGAGAGACTTGATGCAACCTGCTGGGTTTCCTTAGAGAGGAAACTTTCTCACCAACCTGGAGGATCTGATGGAGTCTGACTTTGGAAAGAGCCTTGAGGCGACGTGTGATGTGAATTTGGCGCTATATAAATAAAATTGAATTGAAAAAATGTCATAGAATAATTCAACCTTTATTATCAATAACATTAAACAGCGTTCTATGTGATAGCAAACAGCTTCTGTAGACCGAAACACTTTCAGGCCTAACGCCGCCATACCTGAACGTGTTAAATTGCATCTTAACGAGCGCACACCCCAGCGGACAAGAAAACATCGTAAATAATCCAGACCAGATTACAAATATCATTGCAATGAGGCAATATTTATGCTAACAAACAAATAACAGCACCTAGCGACACTCAGCTGAATCAGACTTTTAAAGATTCATAAATTCAGTGAAATTTCAACAAGTTTTAACATCAGATGTTTTAATGGGTCCAGCTGAGGTCTGTTAACGAGCCATTAATTTACATCATGTGTGTTGAATGTGGGAAGGACCTAAAACATTGACAGACCGCCATTGTATGCCTATATCTGCTAATCCTGGAGAAAAAGTTAAATGCAATCTTTTTCCTCCCCAATTTCTTAAAACATTTGTGTTTTACTGCTCATTATGCAAAGTTTAAATCATTTTGGGAAATTTGTTTGCCAGGCTAATAATTGTATCAAAGATAAACACTACAATTATAAATAAACCTTCATGCTTTTTAGTGCTTAAGACCCAGTCAGTTCAAGTTTTCTAGACTTGTGGACAAACAACGCTTAGTTAATGTGCTAAAAACCACAACAAGACGCATTAAATTTTTTCAGTCTGCATACATATCTGCTGATGTTTTTGATTTGTTTGCTAGCTACATGTAAATAGTGAAGGAAAATACTTTAAATGTTCTTCTTTGTGGTTCAGATACATCAGTGTTGCTGCCACCTATGGGCTCGGCATAGGTAGTGAAGCGTGTGTAAAGTTTGTAATTTCTGCTACTCATCTGGACAGATGTTATGGGGGGGGGGTCTGGAGCTGTGTATCTGAGGCTTTATTGGTAAATTAACTTAACATTCTCAAAAAAATGTTTTAAACAACACATTTCTAAAAAAAAAAAAAAGAAAAAAAGGCTGATTTAGTCTCTACTTGACATTTTTGGTTGTTTTTACTCCTATCATTTAAGACTGAGGTGGGTGAAATAATCATGACAAATAGAAATGGTAATTTATGAGTAATGACTCATGATTAAATGTTAAAAAGTCTCAGTAAAAGGACAACAGACACAGATCTGCTTATTTTGTCCTTAAATCTAGTAAGAAGTGAAACAGGGAGGCAGATGGGTCCACAAATGGAGAGTTTGACTCCTCTCGGTTTCCCGCAGCTTCTCATTAACGCCTCTCTCCCACACACAAACTCGGAGAGCGTGCAGGGAGAGTCCGGAGCGACGCGGAGCGAATCGGGCCGGGTAGCTTCTATAATTAGAGGAGCGTTCAGGAGCTGCACTGCTGAGCTGTTGAATGTTTAATGCCGCGCCTGCGGGCGACTCGGCGGCTAAGAGCAAACCTCTGCGCTCCCTTCAAGCATCCTCTTTGCACACAGGCTGAAGCACAAAGACTCTGCACATGCGTGATGCTTCCCAGCTGCGGTCTGTAGCCTGAAGCCCATCAGGGGAACCAGAACCTCGACCCGCTGTGGATGAGGTAATGCTCCATCTGAGCAGGAAGGGGAAACGTCCCAGACACAGACGGAGGACAAAAGAGACTCGACTGCATGGAATGGTAACATAGTCAGCCAGTCAGAAAAGGTTTTTATCATATCTGTGAAATAAATATTCTGCTGAAACAGTTAGGAAAGTTTCACGGGTCAGAACACGGCTGGTCTTCTGAATTTATCCGAACACTTTTAGACAAATTGATGCTTACTTTCAATCGAGAGGCCACTGTAGTGTCCAAAAATTATTTCATATGTAAGAACTATAACAAAGCCAACATTGTCTGGATTTACAAGCATCATCTCCGGTACTTTTCAAGACTGACAGGTCCGATCTATAAACGGACGTATGGTCAGTTCAATCAAATCAAGCAGGCAGATCCAGATTTAATTAAACATATTCCGTTTTAATCCTAGTTACAACACAGAGCTATCAAATTTAGACTATTACACCCAACGGTGATAAAGTTATACAAACCCAATTGTTTGTATCGGGTCCTTGACTTTTCAGCAATCCCTCCTCCTTATGAGTCTAATCAACGCTTTAAAGAGTTTTTATGAGACGTCGCACTGTGAGGAAGATCGTCTCCAGGTGGAGGATGTTAAACAAAACACAGTCCAGGCCTGGTCTCCATGCAACGTCAACCATGATGTCTCAGAAACGTCCATAATGGCAACGGTGGAAACCAGAGCAGGTTGATATCAAAGTGCATTTCTGAACAAAGAGAAAGAGACCGGTCAAGTTCAACTTTGCATCTCTTCCCAAGAGCTGTGAGGGCAATCGCCTCCTGATAGGAGACTTCAGTCCAACGTTTAAAATCACCCCCACTGTTACTAACATCTTGATACGTTACAATCACCTTAATGTTACCGTCTGCTGCACACTATCATCTCTGAATATCTAAATGCACATTGCTGTAAAAGAAGCTTTAATCATCACTGTTCAATAAGCACCCTACTACCTCATTATCTGTTATCTGTGACCCTGAACGCTACACAATAAATTGTAACCCTTGTTCATTACCTGTTTGGTTCACATTACACATAATGAAGGCAAACTGACAAAGTGGCCAAAGAGAAATTTGCCACATGGTAACACTCTTGACTCTTGGAAGAAACCTTTGTTCTAAAGGGAAATAATGGAGATCCGACTGAGGTTCGTCAGAGAGAACCTAGACAAAGATTCTTCTGGAATAATGTTCTTCACACAGAGTCTGCATCCTCTGTGTGAAGACACCAGAACAGAGGACAAGTTCAGCATAAACCTGATGCAGAATTACAGGAAGAGAACCTCATTCCAACTGTGCAGCATGGAGAAGGGCGTGTCATGGTACGGGGATGGTTAGCAGCAGCAGAACTTCACCAACACAGGATCCACCTTGGGTTCAACCACGGATCAGAGCGTGCTTGAGGAAAATGTGAGACCACCTCTAACCGGACCCTGCAACATGACAATGACCCAAAACATACCAGTAAAGGCCCATTCATACCTCACGTAAAAGACGGATACGGATACGTGTGGAGTGTTTCATACGTTCTAACCGTCGATTTCGTCCGTATTTTGACACGAAAATTGGGAGCTTACGATTACGGACGAAATGGATCAATACTACCGGAAAAGGTGGGGGCACTATTGAGTTTGTAGTACAAAATGTCAACAAAATCACAAAGAAGAAGGTTATAATTCTGGGCTTTAAACAATGGCGGGTCTCGAGGAACGACTTGTGGAGCTTGTCCGCAACTACCCACACACATATGATGTGTCGTGTCCGGGGCACAGGGACAAACAAAAAGTTTACTTACGGAGCAAATACAACAAAATCAAGACCGTTGCCATGTTTGATCAATGACGAATTATTGGCGCCCAGCACTGCCACCTAGAGGAAATATTGGTTATGGCGCACCTCAACGGACGGAGGTATGAAGGAGTCAACGGATAGAACGTACGGACAGAAATACGGACGTGTAGGCCAAACGTAGGGTATGAATGGGCCTTTAATCCATCAAGAACTGGCTGAGAATGAACAAATAGAAAGTTCTGGGCCTAGTCAAAGCCCAGATCTTGATCTCACTGAGATGCTGTAAGGTGACTTGAAAAGATCTCACAGCTGAAAGTGAGGAGTGGAGCAAACTGTCTTCAGGTTTACGTCAAAGCTGGTAGATGATTACTAGTTATTTCAACCAAAAGGTGGAAAACACATTTCTGCCTCTATCCTCAGATTAATTACTAAAACATGTAAAAGAAATAACCATTTAAGTCCAAATAAATAACTTTCTTTTTCAGAAATATAAGATTAGACAGCTATATGTGAACATTTCTCTAAAAAACAAAAACAAAAAAAAAACAGACTTTAATTGGGTGCCAGAACTTTTTTATGTGGCTGCATAGTCTATCCAGACGATCTGGATCTCTGGTGTCTTCTCAGTGGAAAAGCTCTGGAAAACCAAAGCAAGGCGTCCAGGAGGAATCTGGATTAAACCCAAACCACCAAACCTGATTGCTTTCGTTTGAAGGAGAAGCGGATGTGTCCTGACCTTCCCGGTTTATCTTTAAAGGATACGGTGTGGGTTTTGGATTTCAGCAGCGGTTCTGTGAAGTTACTATCCGTTATTGTTCCCTCACATGCAGTCGACTGACTCGTGTTGCTCTGATTTTATCAAACAGTGACAAAATCCCCAGAGTGGAAAGCAACTAGTGGGCAGTTGCTGCTGGAAGATGATCTCCTTCACAGAATTTATATCACTGCTTTATAATTTAAGCCTAAACCCTTTAACTGAACTGGGCCGTCTTTGGACTATTTGTTTACGTTCACACGAGTCACTTGTCCCACTAAAGGGAAGAACATGAAATAAACAACGTACGGTGGTTTCCTTCAACAAGGATTCAAAGCATTTTTTTTGTCTTTGCTGTTTCTGAGGGACAAGTTGTTCTCATTTGCTCTCAGACTTTCTTCAGGACAAGTCAGAACATCTCGGCTGAGTGGAAACAGAAGTACCAACCCCTCCTAGAGGGCAGAGCCCAGACATCCTAGACAGGAAGCTCCTTCATCCCCTTTGTATCGAGGATCCGGTTCTTTTGGACACGGTCCACATCTCAATGAGTACAGGTGAGGGTTGGCACACAGAATGACCTTTAAACAGAAAGATTTACCTGTTTTCTGATCAGCTGACAAACCAGAACTAACCACCATATTACTAGTTGAGTCACGCTGCTTGCATCTGAAAAACTTTGACACAAATATTTCAAATCAAAATGATAAAACTTTGATATTTAAAACTGATTTACAAGTTTATTAAAACAGCAAACTAGTTGTCATTTAATGAGGTAGGAATACCATCCATCCATCCTCAATATGTGCTTGGTTCTTTCAGGACTTGGGGTGGGGTGGGGGGGGGGGACTAGTCCCTTTCTCCAGTGGTCATTAGCCCCTTTTTCATTGGAAGACCTAGCATTTAAAGCCCCAACTTTGCTTTCCTGGGGTAAACCAAAGTCTGGGGCTTTTGCATCTTCATGTTTCCATTAGCTAGGGACCATTTATGTGTATGTTGAGAGGGAAAACTGCAGTACCACTCCGGTCCAGCGGGTGGCGGCATAAAGACAGCGTTGAAACAGACAAATGCAAAGAAGCGGTATCCATATCTTGCCGCTCAAGCTCTGGACTCCGGAGAAACAGGAGGACAAGAAAGATTCAGCCAAGATTTTCACGTTCGGTATCTGTTACATGGAGATATTCCCCTCTGACTTAGTGAACCTTATATTGTGACTTTTCAGCCGCGACCAACAGATCTAGTCTGCAGGAAATAACAGATGGTCTGGCTGAAAAATAACGCTGCAGCAGCCGCAGTCTGCCCGGCGACACCAGCCTGTCAGCGATGAAGTTTGGAGGTGTACTTTCTCACTCAAAATAAAACAACTTTTTGTGATAAATTAAGGTTATAAAATCAATAGGTTTGTAAACTGCTCATCTCCTCACTCCACACTTTGTGGCAGGTAGTTTTTCTTGCAGCACCGAACCCTGGCCCCTCAACAAGCCCTGAGAGACCAAAGCCCGGGGAAAGTAAAGCCCCAGGAAAATGAAATTAGTCAGGTAAATGTGTATGAAACGGCCCAGGCCTCTCAATGCCCTTTGGCTTTTGAGAGGCAATGGAAAAGGTGAGAGGTGGGGGACACCTGGCTCGTTCTAGGAATACTACTTTTTCTAAATATGTTCGACCAAAATTTATATTTGAAAAAGGTAAAATGTTAATAATTTGAATGCTTAAAATGAAAATATAATGTTGTCTAATAATGTTGTCTAGTAGCACATGTGGAGTAATGGGTTTTCCTTCACTTGATAGAACTTTTATCTATTTTAAAGACAGAAATATTCGTAAACAATTACTGAGAAACGCCTAAAAAAGAAGTAAGAATACCTGGAGAAAAGTATTTCTTCAATTAATTATTCATATTTCCATCTTTTAAAATCTAAAACCTAACCAGTAACAAACAAAACCTATCCAAAAATATCCAGAACCCGTCCAAGCTGCTCCAAGAATTAATGGCTGCAGGTCTTTCCAGTAAATCTGTCTTTCTGCTGAATTCTGACTGTTTGTTTGGTTTATGAATGAAAACACTCAAATGTATTAATGCAAACCGAAACTCTGACTGTGTTAGGAATAAAGCAACAATATCCCGGCTTAACCAATTAGTTCTGACACCTGGCATAAAGAGAAAAATACACGTTGCCTTTGGTTGGAAATGCATTCATCATAATTTGTTCTAGGAGACAAGCTCGGTAAAGTTTACATCATACCATCATACAATTAATAAAAATATGTGTCAGACCCTTTGCAGCTCGATGATGGAGACTAAATCCCAGCTGTCAGTGGTTATTTAATGAGCTTCACTCTGAGACATCATTTACCGACACACTGTTAAACCACCCCATGTTTCCCATGTAAAAAATGAGAGCCAGATAATGAATTTCACACCTTTATTTTTCCACCTCCAATGGAAAAAATATCCGTCGTCGTTCTCTTGAAAACAAAAGACAAACAAACTAATCTGTTCAGGGGGAAAAATGTAAAAAAAAAAAAATACAGAGACAATGAGATGCCTGGATAAGGTGAACGCCTTCAAACGGAAAGCATTTTTTTTATTTAGCGCCAGCATTCGGTCCGCTTGGATACGCACCGACTACAGTGAACTAGATCAACCAGAAATAAAGTTCAGATGACCTGGTGGGATTTTACTGACATTTACTTGTTTCCATCCTTCAGCTGAAGCAATTAGTTTGCAGAGAAGTTACAGAGGATCGAAATGATCTCATTATACGAGTCTCAGGAGAAAGACAGAAGAAATCACGACACAGTCAAGAAGACATCCCCCCAGAAAACGGGTCAGACGGTAAAACTGTCTGGGTCGGTGCTGGTTCCCCGTGGTGTGCCGTCAGCTGAGCCCACATTTCTGGGTTCCTTTAACTGATCCTGATATTAAAGTGGAGAACGTGAAGGTGATGGAGCTCGTTTTGACGTCACTTAACGGCGTTCTGACATTTTTAATGGATATTTCATGGAGGAAAAGTCGTGACTCCTGAAAGGAAAAATACTTTTTCCTTTCAGGAGTCACGACTTTTCCTCTGTCTACATATAACCCCATCTTCTGCATCTTCTTCTCTCACACCAGCTACCTTTACGTAGCCTCGTGAGACCATCCTGATCTCGCGAGCTTTCAAGCTTTCACCTCGCAGATCAGTCTGGATACTCTCCGTTAAAGAAAATTTGGAGCAGTTCACCAAACGAACGTCCAATCAGCGTTGGCTTTGAGGCGGGTTGAGGTGTGACGCAACGAGAAGCGCGACAGTTCAGTCTAAAGAACATGGCGGCTTCAGCCGATGAAACTAGCGTTAGCGTGGCTATCGAGCAAGTTTTATCGGAATTACAGAGTATTTCTTCGCTGAAAGAAGAGCAAAACTCTGCTCTGGAGGCTTTTCTCAGAGGAAAAGATGCTTTTGCTCTTCTCCCGACTGGTTTAGGCAAGAGCTTGTGGTTGTGTTTTCGTCGTCGCTCTGTTAGTACGTCATATGCTTCGTTGATCTGATTGGTTTATTTGGCCCGTCTATCACCAACATAGGCCAATCAGCTAACCAGTATCTTCGCCCCTTCCCAAAATTACTTCAACGGAAGGTTTCCAGATGGATATGTGGAGCAAATCCATCTGGCGGAGTCAGGTTAACCTTCACGTCCTCTTTACCTCCATCCATAAATCTCCTCTCTGGTCTTCCTCCAGCCTCAGCATCCTTGTCCTGACCATCCGTCCTCTGTAATGTCCACACCTTCTCAGTCTGGCCTCTCCTGCTTTATCTCCAGAACATCTAACCTGAGCCGTCCCATCCTGATCACTCCCAAACACAGTTCTGCTAAGCGAGGAAGCATGTTGGCGTCTCCCCTCGCCCTTAAACCGGACTCTGCCGCCTTCAACTTTGCTTCCTACGTTCAGATATTAGTCTCCAACTTTTCTTGTTGTTCAGGGATGGCAGATGGAAAGCTGCAGCTTTGACCTTCTGCCTGATCAAACTGAGAGAACAGCAAGGATGTATTTAATTTACATGACTGAAAGGTTCCTGGTCTAATATATGCCTAAAGAGGGTGAGGATTTTATTGAAGCTCATGGCGGATCAGCTCCTTTATGACCATAATCACATTGAGGCAATCTGAATGTAGTTTTAAGTCCTGGTTGTAAAATCACCAGAAACAAAAAGGCGACGAGTGCAAAACAACGTCAGAAGAGCGTAGAGCCACAGTGGACAGTCGTCTGCATTGTTGATGGCTTTGCAGCAATCCCTCATACTGAGCATGCATGAGGCGACAGTGGAGAGGAAAACTCCCCTTTAACAGGGAGGAGAACCTCCAGCAGAACCAGAACCAGGCTCAGTGTGAACGCTCATCTGCCTCCACCCACTGGGGCTTAGAGAAGACAGAGCAGAGACACAGAAAGCTCAGAAGCTCACATTGATCCAGGAGTACTTTCTATGGTAGATGGTAATAGAGGATGATCTGCTTCCTCTGATGATGTCACAGCTAACAGAACGCCAGACCAGGTGTACCTTCTATGAATAGAGATTTATTTTATTTTCAGGTAATACTGGTGCCACTGAAGAAGAAAAGCACAGTGAGATAGTGTATCATGGTTGCATGATTTAAATAGGCCATACACGTGGGTGTAAAGACTGTTTTATATCTACTGAGTCTAGACTGATGCTAATTTCAGCTGCTGCACCTACAGCCAACGCCACAGAGAAGCACTGTCATGACAACAAGCCACGACAACCCCTCATCAGACGCTATCTGGAAACCCCAGCAGGGCAGGATGTGGGTTTTTTCCCTCCAGCAAACTTTCCCTGCAGGCTGCATGATGCTGGGGAGATGTCAGCCACACCCACACTGTCCTGAAATCTGGCCTTAAACTGAACATGACCTCAAATATTAGTTTTGCTCCTATGTGGAGAGTTTGAGGATCTGATTTCCAAGGTTTTTATAATTTTAATCAGATCATTCTGGTCAGTTTTTTTTTTTTATTTCTGCTACTGTAAACAGATCCTACGCTGATCTGAGACGGTAAAGGTGTAATTGGATTAATGAAGATTTAAAGAGATGGGTGAATTTTTCCTTTCTCTGAGGATTGTTGTCAGACAGGCAGCGGCTTTGTTGCTGAATCCTCCCTGCATCTAAAGGCCAACACGTTTCTCCTGTCCTCTGTGTTTGAGCCGAGGCGATTACGACCCAAAGCCGCCTTCCGCCTCGGCTTATCGGGGTGATTCGGACACTGAGAGGGGCTGTTTGGCTCCACGTCATTCCTGCAGCAGCGCTTACCTCCGAGCGGCGGATGCCTTCCTCCGCAGAGGTTGAGGAGCGACGCCTCGGCTTCTCCTGCGCTCCACCAGCGGTAGGTCTGGGTCTGGCCAGTCCTGGAAGGCCGGGGCCGTCGCTGCGCTCCGTGGCGCCGGGGTTTCCTGGCGGTTTAAGGCGGCCTCTGGGCTTCCTGAGCTCCGGACGCGCAGCGGAAAAACTCCGGGGCTTTAATCTCTGCCGCTCGCTTCGTTCCGCGCCGCGTCGCGCCGCGTCGCTCACTGCCGCCCCGCCGCGCTGAGACGTCGAAGGAGGAAAACCCTGAAGGTGACGTCAGCCGGTCACGTGTACGGAAACCCCACCCAGTGGCGTCATCCTTGTTCCCCACGGTTTAACCGCACTTGAAAAGAAACCCGCAAGATTCCGCCTCAGATAAAATCAAAACAGATGGAGACATGAATTAAATGAAAAATAGCTTTTGTTCTAATAATAATAATAATAATAATAATAATAATAATAATCATAATAATAATAATAATAATAATAATAATGAGATGGCCTAATAATAAGGTTATGAAAAAAATGAAAGAATAAACAAAGAATAACATAATTGCAAAATAAATTCAAGCAGAATTAAGACTTAAATCTCAAAACTTTAAAGCAATACTTACAGCAGTGAATATATATATATATATATATATATATATATATATATATATATATATATATATATATATATATATATATAATATGTTAGAACAGTGCTTCCAGTAACAATATCTACTGTTTACTGTACATTCATCTGACCTCCAAATGGCTCAATAATCTCAGCAGATAGAAAATAACATTAAAATAACAAAGCTTGTGTACAAATAAGAAGTCACACTTTAACATAAACTCCAGGTTTCTGTCACTGATGCACTTTTGGTTAAAACAAGTTTGTTCTTTATTCATGAAGTTATTCACAGTAGGTAGAGTAGCTAGAAATAAGAGTAGCTATACTTGAATAATAATATGACTCAGTGCAGTAAAACTACTCCTAAAAGTACATTTTATTCCAAAGGTTTTGGTCCTGCCTAATTTTTCTCGCTGGTAAGTCTTATAAAACCTTTTTTTTCCCCACAGAAACATTTAATAGTGGAGTGATCTCTAAGAATAATATATAGTTAAAAAAACAACACCAAAAACCCCCTTTATAATCAGTGATGCATCACGTCCATTTCAACAGACAGTCGAGTAATTGCAATTTTCTCCCAACATAAAAGCAGTATTTCATAATTTTAACAGCTGAGGATGTGTCATAAGGGTGCGGTTGGGAGCACTGCTGCCTTGCACCAAGACGGTCCTGGAAGTCTGAAGGGAGTCTGCATGTTCTCCCTGTGCATGCATGGGTTCTCTCCGGGTACTCTGGCTTCCTCCCACAGCACAAACATGATCTGTTAGATAAACTGGTCTCTTTAAATCGACCCTTAGGTGTCTGCATGTTTGCCCATCCTGTGTTTCTCTGTGATGAACTGCCAACCTGTCCACAGGTGTACTCTGTGTTTCACCTAATGACCACAGCAGGTAGCCAGCAACCACCCATGCCTGGATAAGTGGGTAGAGATAATGGATGGATACATGCATTCTGGGTACTACCAGATGCATTCTGGGTACTACCAGAAAACCACTGTAGGCAGTGGTTGGAGAGGGACAGACAGGAAAACACAGAAATAACGGTTGTTATTGTGTAAGGTTGTTGAGAAAGATGATGACCAAATGAGACGTTTTGAAACTGGGAAGGATCTGTTGGAGAAAACGATACTCTTGAATTTTAGAGTTTCTTTAGCAACTACGCAATTAATTCAGCATTTTTGTGATTGCTCCCTAATGACACATCACATATGCCACTTATAATTTTTGTACATATTGTTGTGAACTGATCTGAGCCTTGATGCTCCTCCAACACACCGCAGCGGGGTCCAGTGTAACTAGCAAAGGAGAAAGGTAGAGCAAAAGAGCCCAAAATAATAGTTTCATCCAAGAATGATGGCAATGTATAGAAAAAAAACAGTTCTAATACATTTTGTAATTGTTTGCAGGTGGATTTCATGCACCTAGATTTACATTATGTTCCCAAAAATATTGGGTCAACCCACCAAATCACTGAATTCAGTTTTTCGACTCACTTGATTAAATTCAAAGTACACAAGGTGGAAAATTTTTAATCAGTTTTCTTATTAAGTTTGACTTTTTTAATATGTGATACATGCATTTTAGGCTCCAAAATAAATAGATTAAGATTTTGTTTTTTGTTTTTTACCACTTTTTAATGTTCCACTTCCTTAAAGCCGTCCTGGCACAGAGACCACCGATCCAAGCAGAATTTCAGGTGTTGTTTCGTCTCATTTTACTAGCAGACATATTTTCGGGGTCCCATCAGCATGTGGTCGGCGTTTCACTTCTGGTTAATGCTTCCTGTTGGGGCTGGTCGGGTTAGGGCTGCGGATCGGCCAGAAAGAGGTGAAACATGGCCTTAAATCTGCAGTATCTGCTTTACGGCTGTCATCACAGAAGTGGAAAAGAGTGCCGTGTGCAGCGACACAACCCCGTACCCTGATGCCCCCCCCCACACCGTCAGAGCCTGGCAGCAGGGACTTTGTTGCCGTCAACAAACATATCAGCTGTTTTTTCTGCACAGAGAAGTTTTTAAAAGTAACTTCATGTTGTAAAGCTGGACAACGGTTCCCAGAAGTGATGCTGTTCAACCTCAGACCGACTCTCTGAAATTCCTCCAGATTCCTGGAACGGTGTAAAGATATTCTGCTCTGTAGACGGAGAAATATTTCTAAATGATTTGCATGTTTACCAACCAAGAAGGTTAAGAATTTGACCTTTTAAAAAAAAAAACAGACACAAACTTCAGTTTTGCGAACAGGCCGGCGACTTATTTGGAGCTGCAGTGTCTGAAACTGGTTCTCTGGTGCTGCTCTTTGGTTTCTAACTGTTTTACCTCTGCAACAAGAGCCTTAAAGCAACTCGTGAATGAAGTCAGGCATTTTAAACTCGGTGCAGCCGTTTTTCCTCACGGCGAGAAGCCGGAAATGCTTGTCTGTATGATTTTCCAGCGAAGTCATTAGGACTGAGTAATGGAGAGAGTTTCAGTTCAAATGCGTCTTTGATCTTCCTCACTAACAAAAAGGAACAAACATCTGTAACAGAGATTTAAAAAAAAAAAGACAAATAAATCTAAAGTTTGGATCAGAATCTGACATTCAAGCTTTTATCAGAGTCATTTATTCTGCCTGAAGAGGGAACAAAGAGCCAGAACGGAGGGTGATGTCACCCAGGCATGTCCAGAGACGGTTGAGCTGCGATAAACTAACCTGACACGACGATCAAAACTCAGAACGAGCAGGTTTTTAGGAATCAGACCGAAGTGCAGACAAGAGCTTGGCAGTCGCAAGGTAAATAGTGATGATTTATTAAATAAATAAACAGGATGTCATGAAAACAGAAACCAGGCAAAGATGAGACCAGAGCTGAGTAGATCGACGGAGGACCTGACAACTGGTTATGGCTGAGCTGGCTGAATATAGAGGAGGGGAGCCGCAGGTGGAGCTAATTAACACAGGTGAGATGAGTAAAGCAATTAAGCTGAAGGAAAGGTGAGGTGGCAGGAAGTGAATCTAAACATGAAGAACGGCTAGAGATGGAGGACTAACCTAACTAAACTAAGGACGGGCAGGCAGAACGTAAAGATCTACCAGAACTAGTAAAATCATAATGAACAGAAGCTGACTAAAGCTGGGCGTACACTGTACGATATTTTCAATCGTACTCAGAGGAAACTGCAGTGTTTAAAAGTTCACAGCTCAAGATATATGATCTGACTGCTCACACTGTACGTCTAAAACGTCAGACTCAGCGCCGCAGAGAGATGGCGCTACTCTGACTCATCTATCTGGAAGCCAAACGTAAACAGTAGAAGAAGAAAAAGGTGGAAGTGTGGATGCTCTCTGTTAAACATGAGGCTCACTAGAACCAAACGCGCTGCCTTGGTAATTCTACCAGTTTCTCCTCCGTAGTTTGACTCCATGTCACACGTACCGCCGCCATGATTCTCTCCTCTCCTGTTATCCTCTGAGAAGAAGAAGAAGAAGAAGTCCCTGGTCTGCACATGCTCAGTGTGGAGGTTGGGGGAAATGGGCTCGTAGCTCTGCTTCACCAGCAGGAGGCGCTCTCCATCACCTCAGGAGGGCCGACTGGATGTCAGACATATTTGATTTTCCTCTGATGGGGAGGAGGTGGTGAGAGGCTGATGGTCCCTCGTTACGCCCTGGATGCTGCACCACGCACCATGACGCTGAAACTCAGCCTGATCCACAAAGTTCTGGAACGACTGAAGAAAAAAGGCAAAATAAATCACACCGTGTACGCCCGGCTTAAGACAGAAACCGGATCTAACGGATCTAACAGATGCAAGACAGAACTACTAACAGAAAGCTAAACTATTGACAGAAACAATGATCTAAGGATAAACCACACTAAAAGTGCAGCACGTAAACAAACTGCTGGATCCTCTGGGAGCTACAGGAAGTAATCAAACCCCCGGGATCCTGACACAGCCGTGACATCACAGCTAAGGCAGACATCGTTCTTTAGCTGAAAATGGTAAAGAACCTTCAAGGTTCCATTTTTATTTTTGGAAAATAACTTAAAAAAAACAACCAGCAACTCACTGCAAAAATAGAACTCAAAATAAGAAATTATTTCTTGAAATGAGAGATTTTTTCCTTAATTTAAGCAGGTAAATAAGATTATTTGCCAATGGAATTTTTGAACTTAAAATAGGAACAACTCATCTCCATTATCTTATTTCAAGTGAAGTATATCTAATTATCTTATTTTAGGGGTAAAAATACTAATTCCATTGGCAAATAATCTTATTTACCTGCTCAAATCAAGGACAAATACATTCATTTCAAGAATATTTTACTTATTTCTAGTTCTCTTTTTGCAGTGCTAATTTAAAGCTTTTTTTGTTATGTAACTTTATTTCTATGCTTACAGTTTAAGTTCTCCTGAAAACAAGATGAATCTAAATTTATGTGCCCAGATCTTCATCTCCTCCTTGATTTAATGATTTGTTGTATTCAAGCCGTTAAAACCGTTCCTGTCATCTATTAAAAGGGTCTTGATTAATACGTCTCCAGGTTTCCTGAAAGTCTTGTTTCTCTTCAGACTTTGGCTCTTTTTCTGTTTTTTCTTCCAGTCATTTTAGTTTCGTCTTTTAAGCCGCCGAGTGACGCTGGCACCAGCGGGGGAGGAAGCATGTCCTCCCACCTCTCCCGCTTACAGAGTAACACCAGGTGAAGGTGTCGCCATCGGCAAAGAAGCCACAAAGCGTGATTAGGAAGAAAAATCAAACACAAACAGATTTTAGCAGCTCTTCTTTCCCCTCACCTCCTTTCAAACCTGTCAGATGTCACGATGCCCGCAGAAAACCTCACAGCTAATCAGAGCTTCAAAATTCAGACTTTCTGCAACATTAACACATGAAACAACTCGGTTATGCATTAAACTGTGATGCAGGACAGATTTAAGTTTTCTTTTAAAAATGAAGCCCTTGGCTACACCAGCCTTTCCTGCTCACACAAGGCATGACGCCGTTTTTCCAAGGCCAGAAGGCCATAAATCACATTTCTTTTGAGATAACTGGAGTTGTGCTCCAGGGCATACATTTTGGCTCCCATCCCATTCTTTAGGTAAAGAGATTCAGGCTAAACTGGATTTATCCGCTGGTGACATGATCCTTTACATCTCAGGTGATAAAATGACTCCAAACAGCATTACAGGTTTTAAAAGAGACGCTGACGAGTCTGAAACTGGTTTAGAATGCACAGAAAACAAAATTTAGGATTTTATCGAAGGTTAACTTGGTAAATGTTGACAATATAAAAATCCTCACGCTTGATGGTAGATTGATTGATTGGATGAAGAAAAGCTCACATTTGACGTCTATATTTAGTTATCAAGGATTGTTTTTTTTAGAAATAAGTCATGTTTCACATTCTCAGCTTAGAAACGGTTGGAGGAAGCCACTTTTCTTTCTGTCATAGTTAACGGCGATGCTGTCCAGCCACGCCGCAGCTTTCACCATGTTCTCCCATCAGTGAATAACGCTGGAATGGGTCATTGGATAATCTTCAAAAATCTAAAATTACAAACATTGATATCCATGACTGGTTCTTAGAGCATCATAAAGGTTGCAGTAAAGCAGGGATGTCCAAATTTTTTGTCACGGGGGCCAAAACTATGCAGATAAAAGGATTTGAGGGCCAAAAAATGTTACTTAAAAATAATAATTGTTAAACTCTGCAATAATATCATTAAATAAACCAGTCAGCTTTTCTTTATGAAAGGGATGTAGATAAAAACTTAAATGGTTCTTGTGCTTGATTGAAAAAATAAATATTGACAGAAATTGAGTCAACCTTTCTTTGAAGACATTTGCTGCAATTTAAATACACTAATTCAAAGCAGAATTTGGTGCATCAAAGTCTGCATTTGAGTAAAAGTCACTGAATATTTCTGTTCTTGCTCACTCTGAAATTAAAGAGAATGTAATAGTGATCGTGTTGTACCATTTTACATTGTAGGAAGATTTTAACTTGTCTGTAATAAATTTGCTCTAAAGCCAAAAATATTCGGCATCTGCATCAACCATCTGCACTGCTGGGTTAAACATTTCTTGAATTGCCTTTGGGGGCCGCAGAGAATCAGTCCAGGGGCCACAGACGGCCCCCGGACCTCGCTTTGGACACCCTGCTGTAAAGGCTGGCTGTCACTGCTTTGATGAGTTCACTCACATTCAATGTGTTATTCTGGTTTTATTGTGTAACTGCATCATTTATTATGGACCCGTTTAATATTTGTTCTTTTTATGGCTGCTACCTTGGCCAGGTCTCATTTGTTAAAGAGATTTTAATCTCAACTGGACTTCCTGGTTAAATAAACATTGGAGGTTTCCTCATTGCCTGCCTCTTAAACTCGTCTAAAAACCCATTATTATTATTTGGTGATCAAACATTTTATTGCTTTGAATTTTAATCGTGTCATTTTTTTTAAAGATTTTTTTCTTTGAATGTTTTCAGTATGCATTTATGTGCAACATTTGTTTCAATGGTGGTTTTAAATAAGTCTGTAGTATGCTACTCTGGATGTTCATCCATTTCTAGTCCTGCAGACTAAATAAAACAAAAAGAGGCTTTTTATGTCCAAATGAAGATGCAGACACAAACAGAATTAGCATTAACACCCAAAGGCCTGTAGATTAGCCCAAAACATTTTAGCTTCTCGTTCCCCTAAAACCATTTCCTGTCTGTTATAAACTTGAAGTTAAATGGGAGCAGAATCAGGACAAAGTGAGGCAGGCGTGGCTGTCAAACCTACCCACCAGGTCTGAGTGTCAAATGTCTGGGAAATGAGACACAAACTGAGAAAAATAACAGATTTAACGCTTCGGTTTCAGGACAAAATGCAAAGAACGGACACAAAAACACGTGATGACGGTAGAAAAGCAGGAGGTTTATTTCTGGTTCATTCATAATCTACAGGGAGTAGAAATGTGCTCTGAGACAGAGCCTAAGAGCAGAGTAACGTCAGTCTACCCGCTTCCCTCCATTTGATCACCTCTGTGGGCGTGGAGCAGCTCGCGCTTCAAACAGCTGCAAGAAAAGAGGGAACAGAAGGTTCTGGGTGAATCAATGGCAAAACGGCTTTTTGGTCACTAAAATGCTGGAACCAGAAAATATTTTCTTTAATCTGAGTCCGTTTAGGCTGCTGGTTACATTCAGAAAGCTTAAGCTTGAAACATTCACAGCTTTCAGAGAGGAAAAGGAAGAAAATCCATTATTATTAGGTTAGAGTCTGAGGACGATCTACACAAAGGAACACGGATTGGGTTTCATGCATCTGATATTTACATGAGAGTCTGAGTGACTTCCTGTGATCCCCAGAACCCAGGAGAACCCAGGAGAACCCAGGAGAACCAGGAGAACCCAGGAGAACCAGGAGAACCCAAACATCGTACAACACAGACTACAAGGAAGCTCCGTCTAAGCAACAGGCCTCCGGGAAATATTATATTAACATTTATACACAGACTTCATGTAGAAAGTGACAAAGTGCTTCACATTACAACACAATTCCTTACATTTTCTTTTTTTTTTTTTTTTTTTTAAATACCACAAAATATTCAAATAAACAGGAAAAACCTTCAAGTAAACTTGTCTCCATCATCATCATCATTTCTTTGTTTACGTGCACAAAACTTCACCATCGGATTGAAATCTATTCAGATTAAAAAACAAAACAATAATAATGGGATTATACCGTTTATATGGGCAAACGATCAATTAACCCGATCATAATGTGTGTTTATAAGCACCTGGCTTTATTCAGAATAGAAACGCTCTGACATGAGCAGTTATCACATTCCTCTAAATAAATACAGAAGAACTTCCATCTTTACTGAACAAAAAAAAAAAAAAAAAAAGTAGACAATAACAGTTTTATACGAGTTTGTCTGTCTTCTGAGCACCCAGGCTGGACTAGCACCAGGTTCTAATTACAATTGAAACGTTACCAAGTAATTAACAATTTTGAGCTCTAATTTTGTCGGGAGCTCCGACAGTTTTGCGTCCTGACGTATTTCCACCACTGAACATTAATCCGATCATCATATTCCGACTGTCTTGTTTAACATGACGCATTTTTATTCCCATTACTTTTGTCCGTGTAAACTTAGATACTGTATTATATCTTCTAATGAACTGACTGACCACAAGATCCAGACTTTCAGACACAACTCTGCATGTCTGCCTCTAGAGCTGCACAAAATTTAGCATTTTAATCCATCTTCAACAAACATATTGTTTTTCTTAACATATGCAAATAATTTACTATACTTTAGGGTGAAAAAAATTGTAGTTTGCCTCATGCACTTTGAATCATGTTGGTACTGAAAAGTGCTTTATAAATAAACTTGCCTTATGCATTATACCCAACATTTGGCACACAACAGAAGATTCAACCGACATGAATCTCCTAGAGAGAACGCACACAGCAGAAAAGCATTGACCACACTCAACCACCTGGTTTACACCTAATCTATAGCCGGGGACCCCCCCGCCTATAGATTCCCATAACCAGGCGGGACTATTTCACATTAGCAGCACCTAGTGAACATTCCTGGTTAGTAAACAGTCAACAAAGCTCAGAAATGCAGAAACGAACAGATGTGAGCGCAGCTCTTTGCATTAAAACATGGAGAAAACATCCAGACCTCGTTCTGCTCCTCATGCCTTCTAACGAGGCCAGAAAGGAGCAGATCTGCGTTAGAAAAGGTCAGTAGGTCGGCTGTGCTGTCGGGTGTCTGGGCGCCATATGGAGGCCCAGGTGAAGCTTCTGGCTGCCAGCGTCTGATCCGAGCCGGTCTCAGGTGTAAACACGAGCTCTGCTGGCGTCGCACGAACAAACCCAGCTCTACGTTCAACACCAGAACCAAGCTTTTCCAAACAGCCGAAGCTCTAAATATTATCCAGTGTTTGTGTCTGGTCGGATCACCAGAGACTTTTATCATAACGATTCTACATGTAGACATTTAAAGTCCGTTTAATCTGTCGGTTTGTCTCGTTGTGCCTCCGTTACACAGGAAACAGATGAGCTGCAGCGGCACCAGCAGGAAAACGACCGGCTGCAAAAACTGTGACGCAACGGCGTTTTACAGGAAACGTCTGCTTCCTCAGTGAAAACACGATTCCCAGAAAACGGTTCTTATTGATTTTCCCAGTTAACTCGGCCAGTAAAAGCTCCCTCTGTAATCCACGGAGGGCGGATTGCTGCACTAATGGATGAACTAATGAGGAAGAGGCGATTCACTTCATCTGGCACAGACACTGAAACATGGAAGCGTCATAAAAACAGGGTTCTGGTTCTGGTCCGACTGCTAAAGCACAGACCTCAGATCTGTAGAACCAGAGCCACGACCCCAGGGAGAAGGGCGATACTGCTACTGATGGAGGACTTTATTTTATTTATCATTCTGCAGGTGAAACGGTAGAAAGGAGACAGCTGGTCCTTCAGAACCGGCTCGGCTCTTTTGGATAACATCTTAGCTGGGAACAAAGAGCCGTCTCTGCTGGTGCCCTGCTGCAGCTCCTCTATCCTCCCTCACAGCCCCGATCCTTTGAGGATTTCACGATTAGAAGCAACATTCCTCATAAATCGGGTTCCCAACCGTCTCGTGCAGCAGCTGACCGTCTGGAGGGAGATCCAGAATGGTTGCTGGTCACGTCACTGAGCCGCTTTCCCTTTTCCTGAAGAGGATTCACACGCTCAGGCGGCGGCAGCATCTTAAAACAAGCAAACGGACTTCTGATGAAAGGAACGAGGAAAGGTTCAGCTGTGCATTCCTGCTCCTTTGTTTCCTCCCACTTCCAACAGTCTGTTCACCGTCTCTGCTGAACCGTCTTGGTGCAGTTTCCATTTTCACTTCCTGGTGGAGTTTTCTCTCATCAGGGCCCTAATTTCTCCAAGGGCTGGGCGATAAATCGATTTAATCAATTAATTCGAATTTACAAATCTTTAAGATTTCATTTTTGGAAAATTTGGATTTTATTTTGCCAATACACTCATTGGGTTTCTATGAAGAGAACAGCATGTGATGCTGAATATATGTTTAGGCAAAATTATTGTCAAAATATTGTTAAGTAGTAACTTTTTTTTACCATAATACGAGGTACTTCATTTACTTATTTACTTTTTTTTTTAACTTAGTTTGAAGTTCACAAGTGCAGTGAAGCCTGTTCTTAGCTCAGTGTGTAAAACCACTAGCAGCAAATGTTTTGTTATATTTTCATTGTTTATAATGGCACGGCTGCCATCTTGTTTTACAAGCATGTTTCACAGCTTGTTTTTAGTTGCACCTTAAATTCAGGTCAACTCCCTGACGAAATACTTGATATAAAAGCTATGTTTTAAAATGATTTCTTTAATTTCTTTTTATGAAACAAAATCGATTCATCGGATTTGGTATGATAAAATCAGAGATTTAATCTTTAATCCATATCGCCCAGCCCTAATTTCTCCTCACCAGCCGACTGAAGCGCCTCCTTCAGGTCTGCAGGGTTTCTCTGAACTACTGACTCGCTTTTAAAACCCAAGACTTGTGCAGCTTTGCTTTAAAATGCGAATTACAGATCTTATGTTGTCAGGGATTCATGAAACGTACGGTTAACTATGTCATAATTTCCTTATTTTCCAGCTGTCAAAGTAAACGTCCAGCAGGAGGGGGTCCAGATTTCTCCAGCGAGGGGCCGTTGGGACCGGCTGTGCCGAGTCCGATCGACAAACATCCGTACAGAACTGATTAAGATGAGTGAAGGCTTAACGAGAAATAGGAGTCCAGGCATCAGAAGCACCTGGACTTCCTCGTATTCCATCGTCTAAATCAGGGGAGTCAGACTCCAGTCCTTCAGAACTTTTGTTCAGGGGGGGGTTGGACCACAGACACGACCAAAACGGCTGAATTAGCTCCTCAGTCTGCAGTCAGGTTCTCCAGAGTGCTGCTGATCACCTGATTGTTTGACTCAGGTGTGCTGAAGCAGAGGTGTATAATGTTGCAGGACAGCGCCCCCCTGAGGACTGGAGTTTGACATCCCTGGTCTAGATGATGCTTCACAACAAGCTGCCCGTCACGTTTCCAGCATTGTTTGGTCTTTTCTTTTCAGCAGGTGGCATTTTACTGATAGAAGCATAATTTTTACAACTGAATAGTAAAAAAAAAAGAAAAGATATTTTGATCCTGTGTTGTGGATCCAAACTCAGGATCCTGAAACTTTCTCTCATTTCAAAAGGTCCAAATTTCCTGATTCCTCAGCCGCTTTGCCTGTTCTGAAAGCATTTTTAAGGAAGATGATGAAGGAGGGATGGGAGGATAAATATTTAGACATGGTGGCTGATTATTGGAGACCAAATGTCATTATTTATATTTCTGACCCACTAAATTAGATAAACCGGACTAATATCCCACTCAGCCAGTTTAACCAGGCTTTACGACAGCAGGAACAGCATCAGCAGCTGGTTTTATCTTCTTGCTGTTTTTCTCTAAACACTTAAAGCCTAAAACATACTTTACAACTTAGTCAACTACTTTGAAAAGCATCTTAAAGGGATTTCCGGAGCTCACAGGTTGAGTTCGGGGCCCTTAGACGGCTCCCAACCCACAGATGTACACAACCGGACAGGAAGTGGGTTCTGAAACAAAGATTTTCTCACTTCTCACACCTGGAAATCACATAAATCAAACTCAGCCGCTGAAGTTATAGGAGAAGGAAAAGCTGGAATGGGACGGAGGAATAAAAAAAAAAAGGATCCAAGAAGGAAAGGGAAGGTTAAAGAAGGCCAGTAGGTTCCACCAGCAGGAGGATCCCACTAGAACAAGAGCACCGCCGGCTCGTTAAGCTCCCGTTTCCCTCAGCGTCGTATTCTGTTGCCTCTCTGCTGTCAGAGTCTCCAACATGGAGGGAAATAAAGGCAGCGAAACGGGAAACAGGAAGGAAGAGAGGGGTTAAATGAAGAACACTTGGTCTTTACAGGCTGTGGCGCGAGCAGGGACCTCTGTGGCCGCGGAGAAGGCGGCTACGATGGAGGCGAAGACCACGTTGGGGCTCAGGGAGGCGTCCACGGCCGTGTGCAGACCCCTGGCGCTGTAGTACTGCACCAGAGGGGACGTCTGCCGGTGGTAGGCGTCCAAACGGGAGCGTAGCGTCGTCTCGTTGTCGTCGCTGCGGCGGATGAGCGGCTCGCCCGTCACCTGATTCCCAGGAAAATTATAAAAAAAAAAATAAAAAAAAAGCAGGAAAAAAGGCGTCAGTTTGGGAACAATCGCCTGGCAGACATTTAATCCGTGCATGCTGCTGCCTGTTCCCCGTGTAGCCTGAGGTGGAGGCTGGATGCAGGAATTAATTACACAGAATATAAATGACGACAGCCCCGGTCTACTGAGTCAACACAAACCGACAAGTACCGACAACAAACAAATCAAACTGTTTGGAAAAAAAGATCCCAAAGAAATTCCCGGAATTCAACTTCTGCACCTTTCTGCCGCCAACGCTTATAAATTAAAATAAAGGAACATTTTATGTAATTTATCGAGAAGCTGCTTAAAAAGAAATTAAAAGAAGCTCAGCACTTTCCCTACTGAGCGTTTAATTTGCCCCATAAAGCTTTTAATTTGGTCATTTTATGCGCGGAGAAAACCTTCTTTTATTTGAGGGAAGCATTGACATGAAAATTTGGACAAATTATTGTTGTTGGGTAGAGCTGGGAGACAATTCAACATTTAAAAAAAAATTATAAAGATTATATACAGCTGCAGCTGATCCAGAACGCTGCTGCCCGCGTCCTCACTAAGACTAAGAACGTAGAGCACATCACCCCGGTTCTAAAGTCCTTACACTGGCTCCCTGGATCTCAGAGAATAGACTTTAAAATCCTTCTGTTAGTCTATAAATCCCTGAATTAGCACCTAAATACATCACAGACTTGTTATCAGGGCATCAACCCTCCAGACCACTCAGGTCTTCTGGCTCCAGCCTGCTCTGCAGAACCAGAACCAGAACCAGACATGGAGAAGCAGCATTTAGTTCCTATGCTCCACTTATCTGGAACAAACTCCCAGAAAACTGTAAAAGTGCTGAAAGCCTGAGTTCTTTTAAATCAAGATTAAAAACACATTTGTTTAAAATTGCCTTTGACTGTTCTAGTTAAACAGTTTTACTGTTTTTAATGTTCTTTTTTGTTACTACATTCTATCCCTACTTGCTTTTATTCTATTTTCTATCTACATTTTATTATTTTGCTATATCTTAATCATGTAAAGCACTTTGTATTGTCTTGTACTGAAATGTGCTATATAGATAAATTTGCCTTGCCTATATATCAATTTTAAATGGTAATTCATCTTGACCAGCATGAACCAAGAAGTAAACATTAACATTTATAGCCACAAGAGGGCGCTCCAGGTTTGTGAAAACTCTCCTGCACCACTAAAATGAATTGAAACATTAACTTATGGACAACAAAGACTGAACACATGTTAGTATGTTTGTTTCTCTGTTTCAGTGTTTATTCACGCAGCGGAGCGTTGCGAGACAGAACCCCATTACTGGGCTGCCTGTGAGGCTAATAATAGCAGCTAGCGCTAGCTTACAGGTCTGTAGTCCAAGCGGGTTACAACTTCACTGATGAACGTGTACGGTGTCCGGGAACTGACATGGGGAAAAATAAGAGGGACAGCGTGCGCACAAAATACTATTTAGTTTTCCACAAATTGGTAATTCTTTTCCACAAAATACTAATTTGTTACCACGTATATTAATTTGTTCTCACAAAATACTAATAAAGTGTTAAATACCCGTCCTAATTATCTAAATGTGGGACATTTTAAGAAGATACTGACAAGAACAAAAAACCCACCTTGGACGTCACGTGCGCTAATACTTATAAAATATGAAATAGCCACGAAAAATGAACAAACTAGTATTTTGTGTCAGTTCTCTTTCACCGTACACGTCAGCTTTATGTGGCTCTCAAATATGGGTGTCAGACTGTTAGCTTAGCATGTAGCACCGCTACGCTCACGGTCCAGTTTCAGCGTAGTTTTGGGCCGTTACACTGAAATACGCAGACAAGAACTTTCCTGGTTGAAGTTGCTGCTTTATGCTGGTGAAGATTCTCAGACATCCAGGTCATGGTCATTCCAAAAAAAGTATAAAACAAAGCAACAAAGCAAAAAAACAAAGCAACTTTGTTTTTTGCTTTGTTGCTTTGTTTTTTACTTTTTTTGGAAAGTTGCTGCTTTGTTAAGCTAATTTACCTCATTCATCCTCCCAGGTATATTTCATATTAAAATCAGCCTGTTCTGGGTGCAGCTATAATTTAATAAACTGCCTTTACCAGAATAAATGTCAGTTTCTAGTCTTGGATTGTGTGAAATAAATTTCTAAATACATGCGACTTATAGAATGAAACATACGGTAGTTCTTCAGCTCATAGCAGAAAGTTTAATGTCCACAGAAAGGACACGGCAGTCCGACTGACCCAACAACTACAACAAACACACACAGGTGCTCGTTTAGAGGAGTTTTTAATGTCATTGTCTCTAAAAGGCTGAGTGTAACAGAAGTCTTTCCCCACTGGACGTTTCTGCCCTCCTAGACGTTCTCAGACTGAAACCGGGTCAGAGCGTTCTCAAACGCCTCCTTCTCAGATGTCTAAAGACTCCAGAGTCACTGCAGGTGGGCGGCAGGTTACTCAGTGTTTTCCCAAGTGGGCTAAAGGTGAGGCTACTTACGTCATCCTTCATGGGCTCTTTGGGGGGGTTGAACTCCTCGTGGTAGGAGCGGCCGCTGGGCTGGTGAATGAGTCTGAGGGAAGACAGGAGGAGGCGGTGAGAGGAGGCGGAGGACGGGAGGAGGACAGCGAGACCGGGTCAGTGCATCCCACATGACGGCCTACGTCACACGTGTCAAACTCACGGCCTGCGGGCCGACTCCGGCCCATCAAGACAATTTATCCGGCCATAAAGAGCCAGAAAAAGGCACATCATGTCATAAAGTAGAGGCATGGTGTATAAAGTGGCTGAAACTGTGCCTCCTGTAGTGAATGTTGAATTTTTTTTACTGTGTAGTAACAGCATCCTGCCAATAGAGGTCAGTTTTTCCACAACATATTTAGCTGGTGAAGATTCTCAGTCATCCTGGTCATGGTCATTCCAAAAAAAGTAAAAAACAAAAAACAACTAGACTTGTTTTCCGAAGTACGAAGACGAAATTGGATAGAAAGCGAAACATCTTCAAACTTCGGAAAACAAGTCCAGTTATTTCACGACACATTAAAACAACCCAGAAATGTCCAAAAAGAGAAAAGTGATGCAGATTGATGGATTTAAAGTGTAACTCATCCCAATATTGCATTTTATGGCAGATAAATTGTATAAACTGGGCCCAAGGTGCTACTTTAATGAAACTGTGTATTTTTTTAAACATTTTAATGTGAACTGGAATGAAATTCTGAAATTAAAAGTCATCTATACAGGTGCAAACATCCCTTTTAATGACTTCATGATGGCAAAGTGGCCCGATATTGAAATAAGTTAGACTTCCCTGCCCTACGTGGACCTGAGAGACGACGGCTGGGTTCAAGCGATGCAGAGTGGCTGACGGGAGGAAAGAAGATTTCCCAGCATGCATCTCCTGAACGAGAAGAAACCCGGCGAACAGTTTTCTGACAGACGCGCTCGGGTCAGAGCAGGAAACTCGACTCTGCCTCACATCCTTCGCTACGCAGGTGGAGCTGGAAAGTTGACTTCCACGCGGTCGGGTATGAAAATGATCTGGCCCAGACCCAGCTGGCTGCGCTCCCTCAGAGGCGGCATTATCCTCAGACATCTCATCACCCCGATGAACCGATAACGGCACATTAAATCTGAACAAAACCAGCGGGAAAACCCAAATAAAAAAAAACACCTCTGGGGTTTCCGGGTTCACTGAAACAAACGGTTCTAATTTCTTCAGAAACTTCAACGTCTCATCCAGTCTGTGCGACTCTGAACGAAAACAAATTAGATTTAACTACGTTTAAAGTCCAAATATTCATTTTCAGTGCCACAGTAGAAACAAATAAATCACAAAAAGTTGTTTTTACTGTTTTAAAGCACTTATATCGGCACACAGTGTCCTGGAGCCCAGAAAGATGGCCGCCTGGAGTGATTTTCTACTTTAAGAGACGAGTCCTGCTTCCTGATGACCAAAACTAGGGAGTTTAAACAGTAAAACGACTCATAGACAGTAAAGGATCGAGTAAGCACTTTTACTTCCCTTCAAAGGAATGTAGCTACGCATGAAGAGAGGGTGAGATCTGGGAAAGAGTCAGGATTTCTCCTCAGAAATGAAACATGCATTTCTGCTTAAAACAGGGTCATTAAACGAGTAATTTACAAAATCAGGGCTTCAGCAGACGGAGACGAGGAGGACGAGGAGCGGGGAACACGGTAACGTTCACGTCAGCGTCGACACGACTTAACGACACCGTTTAGGGCAATTAAAGATGTTTCTCTGACGTTTCTCATGTTTTTTTACCTTTTTGTGAGTCCCCTGTTGGAAAAAGATGTCTGCTGACGTCTAAAAATCACTTAAATTAACAAACCAGCGTTGCCATGTCGAGTCTGGATTGCCAATACAGGAAAGAATAAATAAAAGCCTCTAAGACATGGAGTTTATAATTTATTTTAGTAATAGAAACAATGTGCCAAACATCTTTTAACCATCTATGGGACCATTAGGTTGTTTTATGCTCTAATCCAAGGTAAAAACCATGAACAGTGCTACTGTGGTTTGAATTATTGTCCCACTGTCGATGTTTAAAGGTTGGAAACAAGCAGAAAGTGCGGCGCTTTAATATTCCGGCCCGTTCCTGAGGTAAACACTTCATTAAAGACCTTCCTGCTGCAGGACGCGCCGACACCTCCGGGCCGCCCTCTGTTGATTGCATGATTTCACGCTCCACTTGTTTCCTGCATTATCTCACCGTCCCAGGCGCTCCTCGATCGATCCGTCGACCCGAGCGGACGGAAGACGCAGGCGGAACGACGACGGCCTGAAAACTACAGCGAGCAGCGGCTGGTGGGGGCAAACGGAGCAGAACTTTTCCTCCAGGTCCAGATCATGACCTTCTTCACATCTCAACGCGTCTGCGACAGTAAAACCCATTAAGGGGCCTAATCACGCACTATGGCTTCATGAGTTTCTACACCAGAAGGTTAAATTATTGCCTTATATGTCGTTTCTGTGGTTCACAGTTAGTTTTTGCTCTATTTAGAAGCTGACCGGTTATTTATGTAATAAGTATTTAATAAAATGCTTGTGTTGACCGACTTATTTTGAAAAGGAAAAGGTCCGTTAACGTCTCTGCAGACTCCACACATGCTGGACTCAACCTGTTTAGACTTTCACCTCCAGGGCGGCGCTACAGCGCTCTGTTAAATGAACCCAGCCTCCACAGAGACAGAAACTCACAATCTTTTCCCCCCTGCTTTACTTATTCTAATTAAATAAAAAAAAAGCATAAAAAACTCCAAACACTTACTGTTTACACCTAATGTCTGAGATTCCTGGATTGGACACAAATCCAGATGATTCTGATTGTAATATGTTTACACTAGTCTGACTGCTGATGGGGTATTAATTATCACAGCAGGGGGAATTTATCAGACTTGGATAAATCTCGACTTTGTTTCTTTGTTTGAGTGATCCTCTTTGCATGCGAGGATCTTTGATCCCTCTTCTGCAGGTCTAGTTGTCGTTATTTGACCTTGTAGGTTTGGCCCTGATGAGAGGAGCGTCTGGGTGGCTGAAGGACTGAGAAACATCAACCGATGATAATAAATTCATTAATGTCTGATCCCAGCGTCACATAGTGGCTAAAGCAACACTAGGAGTAGGGCTGAACGATTTTGGAAAATAATCTAATTGTGATTTTTTTTCTTAATATTGCGATTTAATGCGATTTTTTTTAAAGTTTAATTTATGGTGTTTTTAAACATATACAAACAACAAATCAATTTGTTTCCTCGCTGTGCGGATTAGTTGCTAGAAGACCTACAGCATCTAAACCCGGAGCAGAAAGGATTGCATTCTGCCTACAATATATTTCAACCAAAATTGCAACAGCTTTTAATTTAATTGGATATCAATCCTTGTTGAACATAAAGTGCAACCAACAAGCAAGTCTATGTATTAAACTGATTGACCTGTACTTAATGCTATGTATGATTATATAAACTCTAAAACAAGTAATAAAATTAGATTATCTCACTGCTGCAGCTGTCTTCCCTTCCATGTGGAGGCAAACCCACTTTAAACATTTTACCAACACCTAATGGACGTGTCTAATTCCCTAATTGTTACATAGCCAAAAATTGCTGACCTCTGCGATTTGGAAATTGCATTTTTTTTTAAATTGCGATTATATTGAAAATGCGATTAATTGTTCAGCCCTAACTAGGAGCCACTATAAGAATGGATATATCAGATTTAACAAACATGAGCTTATAGACCCGTTTTTATTGTTCATAAACATTATTCCATAAAGTTTTGATGAACAAAAACAAAGGTGCTGCATCACCTGCAACCCAAATGAAAATCCCACCTGGGCGGCTCAACAGTGCTGTGGGGACACCTGCTGGTCCAGGCTGCGTCCTGCGTTACACTAAAACCTAAACGTTTGACTGCAGCTCCACGCTGTGAATCCGGCCTCATCTAAACAGAGAAGATTTTCCTCTCCTTCTGCTTCTCTGAACAGATGTTTTTGTTTAAACTCATCCTGTAATGATTCACTCTCAGGGCGTCCTCAGACGGGAGGAGTTATCACTAATCTAAGCGGTTATTTGCATAAGACCAGCACAGACACGTTGCTGCAGTTTGTTTTTTTTTTTCTCAGCTAGGAGCCAAAAGATTTGGCTGTGAACCAGCAAAGGGACGGCTGTAATGGAAAAGTCCCCAGAGCGCTGGAACCAGAAACCAGCTCTTTGTCCTGGCCCACTGAATCATTTCTCTGCTGCTGAATAATTCACAGCGTGTCGCGGCGGTTCCTACCTGCCGCAGATCCGGCGAACCAGCAGAGAGTCGTCGACGGAGAACTCGATCACAGAGTCCAGCTTCTCGTCCCTCTTGTCCAACAAGTCGTCCAGCTGGAGGACAAACCATAGAGGAGACGTTCAACCTTCACAGCCTCCATCTCATTAATGCACGTTTCTACATTTCACATTTAAAGCAGAGTGATGCTGAAGCCTTGCTGGAAACAGTATGACAAAAACAGATTTAACGTTTCAACATAAAGGCATAAATAAGAAAATGTTACCTTTAACTCAACGAGTTATTAAGTCATAGGCTTTACCGTTTTATATGTTCTCAAATTTTTCTCTCACTACTACATTGTGGCTCCACTTCAGAAGGAGCAGCAGCGCCCTCTGCTGGATGGCGGCCACACTACAACACTGGAAAAAAAAGGTCTAAGTGGACGTCATCAGTTAATCGGATGGAAAAAAAATGTTAATCCGATTAACTATTAATCAACAATTAATCACGTAAGCTGATCATTTGTTTGCATCCCTGATGCGTCGTCTTTCCAGAGAGAGTTTCATTCTGTGTTTTGACATTTTATACTGTTAATAACCTTTTATACTGTTAATATTTATAGTTTATAAAATGTGGAAAAGTTGAAAAGTGGCATGTTTTTGAAACAGTTATTGCTATAAAATGTGAAAGGGATTCTGGGTGAACATTAAGAGAGAGAACAATAAATTTAAAGTTACATTTTTATACTTTTGTTGGGATCAGTGGGCCTGAAAATGTTTCATTCTCCAAAGGGGCCAAAGAAAATTACTTAGAACCACTAATTTTATATCAAACGTTAGTGAAAAATAATTTTTTTTATTAAAACTTAAATTTTTATTTTCAAGAGACTCACACAGGGTGTAAAACATGGAAATTATTAATTTTCCAATATCTTATTTGTATCGTTCTACATATTAAGGTCTGGAAAATACCAAAACAAAATTCTATATTTGCAGAACTTTGTTATTGAGTGAAATTAAAACCAATTTTATTAAAATTTAAACGTCCTTATTTGTTAATGTTTGGATTCTGGGAGTTTTGGGATTTGGTTGGAAACTAATTTAAAGTTAAATACATTAGGTGATTTAAAAAAATAAAACTATAAAAAAAAAAAGCTCCAAATTACTTTTAATATAATCTGACACCAACTTGAATTTATTTGCAAATGCGGTAAAAATAAAAATCCATACGAATCCAGCAGAGAGGGATGAAGAGCAGCTTGGGGTGTGGTTTGGAAAACAAAATGAATATTACTTTTAGGAGAAAAAAAATATGTCTTTAATAATGCATAAACTCAGAGGTTATTCCTATATTGGTAGAATTAATTTCCTCGTTGGTTTCACATAACCTGATAAATAAAAAATAAGATGAGGAATAAATTTTGCTGCGAACCATTTCTGCCTGTTTGACCGTTCGGGGAAAACCGTCCAGCAGGAATCCATTCCTGCAGGGAGGCGTGTCCAGGTTCTTCTCAATGAGCTCCACGACCATCTCATCGCTGACCTGCAAACAAAAAATATCATTTATCACTTCCTGATATTAGATCCACAGAATGGAGCTTAAAGGATAAATATCAGATTATCCTTTTTATAGGAAATCATTCAGTTGTGGTAGTCTATCTAAAGTGAATTCCTCATTATTGTTGCTTCACAGCCGCTCCTCTGAGCTGCGTCTCAGAGAAACTCATTCTGGCGCCGTCTCTTTAAATCTAAAGGCTTCACATCTACCGCTGAGCGTTCCACACACAACCCGGGGACGGTGTAATGAATTGTGTTGGTTAATAAACCCAAAAATCTAACATTTTTACTCATCCACTTGTAGCTTCAGCATCCTTCAGCGTGGACTAGAAAAATCGTAGCAAAAAATAAATAAAAAAGGCAGATTTGTGAAATTGGTAATCCGGAACTCCATGACCTTGTTCAGTAGCTCCGTATCAAATATCGTAACCGTTTAAAAAAAATTTGAATTTTGAACCCGGATCAACCACATCGAGGACTAAGGCCTCCATTCATGGGTCGTTCTCACCAACCCTGCACCGTCGGTACATGCCCAACTGTTTGCATGTTTTTGTACTTCCACTTACAGTATTTTTCGGACCATAAGGTGCATTAAATATTCCTCCAAGTGTGTAATATCTCTCCTCCACGTTCACAGCTCTCTATCGTCTCTATCAGGAGGACAGAGTAGCTGGACTGCCCTGTTTCTAACATAAGGCCAAAATAAACTTTTATATTGAATTAACTTACCAGGTTTATTGTTGCTAGCGCGTACTCCAGGCTGCCTTACATGAATGCACTTCTAGTTTAGACATTACAGTCAGGCAGTCTGGTAGACAGCTCAGGGGTCCTCAGGTAGTGATACAGTGTACCGTAATGCTCCTAATATCCATTGAGCGGAGCCGCTTTGTTGCTAACCAAAGTCATATTTACACATTTTAACAGATTTTTGAGCACATTGTTCCACATAGAATCAGTCAGTAAGCACAACGGTGATCATAGATAAGGAGCACCGTACATTTTTGAGAAGATTTAAGGATTTTTAGTGCGCCTTATAGTCCGTAAAATACGGTACACTGCTTCTAGAAACAATCAGCGTGCAAAGAAACCAAAACATGCAGCTGTTTTTTTGGCAATAAGTAAATGTTTTGTTGGTTTCTAAAGACGAGCCGTTTCATAAATCTCCCGATTATTACGTCACAATCAGCACGGACACTAAACTTCACCCAAGCAACCCAACTGAAGCTCCGCCCACTAGATTAGAAGAAGAGAAGCACGTTTAGTCAGCTGGTTTTACTGCAGCTACAGCTCTTTGTATTAAAGAGCTATAAAAACAGCTCATTGTGAAAGGAGCTCAAAACAGGCCAAATCTCATTATTGGAGAATGATGAGAAAAAAATTTACTGAACATGTTTGTTTATTAGCCTGTTGACCTATTCTAGCATTTAAAGGAAGTATAACAGTTCCCCTTTAAGGGCTGAAGCAGTGGATTTTGCATGATCTGCTCTCTTTGAGGAATATTTGTCTTTATACACCCAGTAGATACTGAGAACTGTTTAGATTAACTGTCACGAACACAACAAACACAAACAGTCACTAAATGACCAGAGGAAATGAGACGTGATAAGGACGTCCCACGCCTCCCACTGAGACAACAACTAAACAGCTCTTGCATTTTAACGTTGGTGCACGACAACGCCTACCTAGATAGAAACGGTCTGAAGAAACAAATCCACAGTGAAGAGAACGCACATCCTCTAGTCTATTCTACGGTTTTAACATTTAAAGGATTTCATCCGATTTAAACTGACCTTAAAACAAAGACGGAGCCAAAACTGAAAAGCTTGAAAGCGAAAACAAACAAAAAAAAAATTTGAAATGGAAAGAATGTGTCATATTTAATGAAAAACATGCTTTGATGGTTATAAAGTCAGAACAGGAAAAAAAACAACTCACATTAAACGTGAACATTTTGCTCCATATGCCATAAAAATCCGATAAAATAAGCAAAGCTGAGCGGCTATAGCCCTTTTCTGATGACCTGTGCTTTACTTCCTGCAAACAGATGTGGTGCTGATATCCACACATCTGCCCTGTTGCTATCTGGGATCTGTTTTTTTTAAGCAGACGCCATGAGGAGAGGAAGCAAAGCAGAAATGTTTTACCAGCTTGCCGGAGTCCATGGTCTGCTTCAGCCTCCTGCCGAGCTCAGAGCCCGACGCCACCATGGCTCTCAGCATGTCTCCTGTGGCCAGGTGGCAGACGCAGTACTTCTCAGCTAACCGGGGAGCCTGCAGGACCACAGAGAGAACCGCCGTGAGCTCAGAGAGGAGACGAGCAACATGGATACGAGTAGGGCTGAACGATTTTGGAAAACAATCTAATTGCGATTTTTTTTCTTAATATTGCGATTTAATGCGATTTTTTTCCAGTTTAATTTATCATGTCTTTTTAAACATATACAAAGAATAAATCAACTTGTTTCCTCGCTGTGCAGATTAGTTGCTAAAAGACCCATAGCATCTAAACTTGGTGCAGAAATGATTGCGTTCTGCCTACGATATATTTTAACCAAAATTGCAATTTTGAATTTTCTCTGCATTAACCACAAGCAACAAAAATGGCCTCTAAATAAAGATGTTTGTAAACAAGGACTATTTAAAACAAGAACTTTTAATGTTTCTATTAATCAGAATATTATTCAAGAGAACAGCTTTTAATTGATCTGGACATCAATCCTTGTTGAACATTAAGTGCAACCAACAAACCAGTCTATGTATTAAACTGATTGACCTGTACTTAATGCTTTTTATGATTATATAAACTCTAATACAAGTAATAAAATTAGATAATCTCACTGCTGCAACTGTCTTCCCTTCCATGTGGAGGCAAACCCACTTTAAACATTTTACCAACACCTAATGGACGTGTCTGATTCCCTAATTGTTACATAGCCAAAAATTGCAGACTCTGCGATTTGGAAATTGCGTTTTTTTAAAAATCCCGATTAATTGTTCAGCCTTAGATACGAGGCTTTATTACAGCCATTTGTGTTACGCACAATGATAAAAAAACAACGATAAAAGCAAATGATCAGTGTCTGGTCGCACATCAGTCCCTGCATACGGAGTCTGAGAAACAACGAGCCATTGTACCGCTAAACAGATAAGATAGTCTTTATTGATCGTCACATCGGCTCATACAAGAAGGTGCAGAGTACGGAAGGTGCATTCAGTTATATACAGTGAGTCTTCATATATACAATGGATCAGAAAGAATACCAAAAAAATACAAAAAAGGAAATAGGAATGGGCATATGGTGTCTCATTTACATTCTTAGTGATATATATATATATATATATATATATATATATATATATATATATATATATATATATATATATATATATATATATATATATATATATATATATATATATATATATATATATATATATATATATATATATATATACACACACTTAAATATATACATATATCTATGCGCCTACTTACATACGCACCTACGCGTATATACGTGCATATACATTGTATACATTTGTACATACATACATACATACATACATACATACATACATACATGTGGGCTGACTTATGTTCAGGTGGTGATAGCAGCAGAAGTCACTACATCAGGATTATTGCACGGGTTGTAGGACAGTGTGTTAAATAGATTATTGCACCTTGGTTATTGCACATTAATTATTACAGTTATGGTCACAGTTACAGTTATAGTGCAGCATTGTATAATCTGATAGCAGCAGGAATGAATGACCTGCGGTAGCGCTCCTTTTTACAGACAGGATGTCTAAGTCTGTCACTAAAGGAGCTGCTCAGCTCCTCTACAGTCTGGTGCAGGGGGTGGAAGGTGTTGTCCATGATGGATGTGAGCTTGGACAACACCCTCCTCTCAGCCACTTCCTCCACAGAGTCCAGAGGGCAGCCCAGGACAGAAGTGGCCTTCCTCACCAGCTTGTTCAGTCCTCTTTCTGTCCCGCTCTGTGCTGCCAGGAGCCCAGCAGACGACAGCATAGAGGAGGGCTGAGGCCACCACAGAGTCATAAAAAGTTTTTAGCAGAGGCCGGCTCACTCCAAAGGACCTCAGCCTCCTCAGGAGGTGGAGGTGGCTCTGGCCCTTCTTATACAGAGCGTCGGTGTTGTGAGTCCAGTCCAGTTTATTGTTGACGTGAACACCCAGGTATTTAAAACGCTCCACAGTTTCTATGTCCTCCCCCTGGATGTTCACAGGTGAGTGAGGTGGGGGTCTTCTCCTGAAGTCGATCACCATTAATTCAGTTCAGAATCCTTTAATTAATTCAGTTCAGAATCCTTTATTGATCCACGAGGGAAATTAAATGTTGTAACTCATATGAGGTTTCTTCAAAGAGCAGGAAGGATGTTCTGTAGAGGCTCGTCTCAGTGGAGCTGGACAATCCCCTCCAGAGGTTCTAGAGGAGTCTCCAGAACAGAGTAGGGCTGAACAATTAATCGCCCATTGATTAAATCGCAATATTAAGAAAAAAAATAAATAAAATAAAAAAATAAAAATAAAAATCGCAATTAGATTGGTGATAGACTCTGGTTCTTCTAGTAAACAACTTCACATCTGCAACTCCAGACCAGTCCAGGTGTCTAGGTTGGTGTCCAGGTGAGCACAGGTATTTATACTCCACCACCTCCACTTCTTCTCCCATGATGGAAATAGTCTTTCACCTATTTCCATTTCTCCTGAAATCATCTCCTTCGTTTTAGTCACATTAAATACTCATCATTTCTAATATCCTGATATATATTTATGCTTTCTTATAATCAGTACTTCTTTTATTCAGTTTTTCACGCATCTGCCTTATGTGTTTACTCATATGCTAAACGCACAGAAATAGATTCTTTTCCTTGATAAAAGTCATTATTCAGGTATTACATAAAAAAAGTTGACATAAACAGGACCACACAGGAGAAAAGTCCTCCAGGTTGTGGATACTCCTCTGACAGCTGGGTGTCTGCCCATTTAAAGATTTAACAAATGTCTTAAATACTTAAAAAGGAATTTGATCGTTCCATGGTGTCCTGCTTCATGAAATAAGTTTTGCAAGTTTTAGAATAAGAAAAAAAAACTAAAATATGTGGGTGGGGCTTTTATCAAAAACGGTTTTATTTGTTATGGAAATAACGTTAAAATGGATAAATTACATGAAATACAAAAGGAGAGTCGGGCACCAGCGAAAATAAAAGTGAAACATATATTTTATGAGAGCAGTAAAAGACACACTGAAACAGGATTTCTTCTTTGAAGCGATCAAGGTTAACAATTGTATTAGCCCATTATCGAGCATGCGCATTAAGCCTCTTAAGGCTAACATTAGCAACATTAGCTAGCGCCGAGCCTCACCTGAGTTCCCTTCCCGGCTCCGGGAGGACCGAGCAGGATGGCCCGGATGCCCTCCTGGACGTCAGCTATCGCCTCCTTTAACTGCGCGCTGGGGGCCATGACAGCAACGGAGGGTTGGGGGGGAACACCTAACAGAAACTTTCCAGAAGTCTGTCGGTGCGGCGAGGCTGACGATTTAGCCAAGTTGGCCAGAAAGAACGAGCCTCCTCCTCCTTTTCTGAAATACAGTTTAGCCCCGCCCACACGGAGAAGCATACGGGTTCCGATTGGTTGATAAGCTGAGTCGTTGGACGTGTATAGTAGACGATTGGAGGAAGCGTGGTAACACTTCCGCAAAGACGTTTAGGAATGCGCAGTGTTTCATTTCCACAGCGGCTTTTGACACGGGGGACCCTGGTTCGAATCCCGGTTTCGGCAGGAAAGACATCCGGCGGAAAAAAATGCTCTGTAAAAAACCTGGGTCAAACTGAACTCTTTGTCATTGTTTCCCTCTAAATTGTATAATTGTTTGAGTTATTGTGGTTTTGACCTTAAATAGTGATAATAATAATAATAAGGAAAATTTCCACACTTAATAACTGTTATATTTCCACGTTATTAGTTGCAAGGTGTGGACAAGATCATATAAGCGAACTTTCATGAATTATTGTTGATTAACAGTGCCCCCCCCTGTCTAATTTAAAAAGAATAAAAGAAAAAATGGTATAGCGTTTTGATATTAGGCTTTATTGAAACAAATGTATGAAATATGTAAAGGAGGCAAGGAAAAATGAATGTACGTTAAAATATACCAATATATAATCAAAATCAGTTGAAACACCATGTACTTAAAGTAATGAACAATTAAGTATGCGCTGTAAAAAAAATTGCTAATATTAGAACATATTTTTAATAATTTTGAAAAAAAGTTTTACTCAGTGAGTGGAAATTTATTAACCTGACAACAGCCAGCTGCATGTATCGCTCCGCCTAGCTCCACTCACATACATCTGGGACACGGCTGATTGAAAGTGATTTCCCCAACCAAATTTTTGGTCTGGCCAATCAGGACGCAGGGCGGGTGTTTCATGGATGTGACGTAGTGGAGACGCCACCGTGAGATTCCAACAACAATGGCGGCTCGCATCGAGGAAGCAAGCGTTAGCATTGATGCTGCTATTTCTTCCGTGTTGTCCAATCTATCTGATATTGTTTCATTAAAAGAACATCAGAGAACGGCTCTTAAGGCTTTTGTTGGTGGAAACCATGTTTTCGCCCTTCTCCCGACCGGATTTGGCAAGTTTTGTTTTCCGGGGCGCGTACGCGGACGCGCAACGCGGACGCGTCCCCGGAGCGGTTAGCGGTTAGCGCGAACCATATAAGGAGACCTTTAGTCCTCAACGCGGTCGGCCCGGGATCGACTCCGACCCGCGGCGCTTTGCCCCCTGTCTTCCCCCTCTTCCTGTCAGCTTACTGTCAATAAAAGGTGTGCCACTACAGTGTTTCCCGCAGGAATTTGCTTATGCGAGGCGGACTGACTCGCGGAGCGGGGGGGGGGGGGGGGGGGGGGGCAGGGTGGACGACACGTTTTCCGCGGACCGGCTCGCGGAGCGGGGGGGAGAGGGACGACACGTTTTCCGCGGCCGCCTCGCCAAGATAGCGCTGCGGGAAACCCTGCACTAGAGCCGCAAACACATAAAAAAAATAAAATAAAATACAAAGGTTTTTTTTTCCTGCGTCGGTCTCATCAGCGTCACAGGTTAGCTTCGGTGTGAGTGGTTGAAATAGCACGTCGATAAAGATGACAGACAAGTGGTTTATCCAATCATATGCAAGGAGTTTTGATAAGGCCCAGCCTTCAGTAAAGGCAATCCCTATGGCCGTGTCCCAGATGTATGTGAGTGGAGCTAGGCGGAGCGATACATGCATCTGGCTGTTGTCAGGTTAGAAATTTATATCTGACTAAATCAATACTTGCCCACTAGAGGGCGTAGCCAGTACTAGAGAGAAAATCTGGTGGAGAAATGAAAACCTGCATTTATGGAAATATTTGTGTGATTAATATAACTTTAAGTACTTCTATAAATACTAAGTGATAATAGAATGTATTAAGACTTTGTGATTAAGATGGGAAATCATAATAATTAACAAAACTTCATGCAAAACCTTTCTATTTGAGAAGAACATTTATATGTTCTAAAAATGTCTAAGCCTGTGTTTTGTGGCAGTGACATATTAAGGTTCAGTTAGCGGTAACTAAGGAAATTATTTTATTTTAAAAAAATATCAAGGTTGCAGCAAGGCAGGATCTCCAAATGCACACCTAAAGCAAGCAAGGTTAGCAAATGGAAATATGATGAAATGAAAAGTAGTTGGGTAAATTTTCTTACTTTCTCAGCTTTCACCACTTTGTCCTCTGCTCTGCCTTTGTCTTCTTCATCTTCCTCACCATCATCAGAGTCATTCTGCACAACACCATCCTGTGCCGTCGCGTAACACTCTCACCAAGCACTACCTCGCAGTCTGTGTGTTCCTTCAGGTTACATCGTCTAGGTGTAATCCACCTATGTGCTCTCACCTCCGCTCTTGCAAGTCCCCCTGTGTTCTTGCCTCTTCTGGAAGAAAGTATTCACCGCAGCCATTTCCATTCTCTGTGGAAAGTCTACCTCCATCTGTCCTTCATCAATCCTGTTCTGGAAACCAAACCTACCCATCACTTCCTCATCACCTCTGCTCCCGGCTACAATGTGTTCACTGAAATCAGCACCTCTGTGGATATTCTGCATCACTTCATCTAACCCTGCTGCAGAATTTCTCCTCCACAGACTCACATCCCACCTGTGGAGCATCACCACTAACAACGTTTGAACGTCACACATTCAGTTCCTAGCTTCAGACTCATCCCCCTCGCTGAAACTCTTTATCTCCCCCTTCAGGGTAACTGCTGCACCTTTTCTCTTCCCATCCTCTCCATGGTAGAACATCTTGTGGCCCCTTTGAGGCAGCATCATTTAGGTATCAATAATAATTGGCAAATTGTATATATAAGTGTATATTGTATAAATAGATGAATGATGAAATTCAGTAAACTCACCTGTGAGTAAATAAAAGTCTTATTATTAACGGTCTCAGTCCCTAACGACAACTGAGACCATTGTCGTTAGGGACAGGAAGACTTGGCATGCTTGTCCTTGAAGCTGTGCTTTAAATAGTCAAATAAACACGTGCTGCTTCCTCCATACTCTGCCTCCTGCATCTCCTCTGCAAAAAGCCGCATCGTTACACCATGTTTTGTGACTTAAATTGAACAGTAATAATCTCTTGAGTAAAATCTCTTGAGGACTTTAAACTGTAAGATTTCTGAAATAAAAAGCTGCAAATTTTCAACCAGTTGGAAAGTTTAATAAAACACCACCCATATTTCTTGGTGCACATAAAAAACACTTTACCATTTACTCTGATGTCTTGTAATGTCATTTGGTCCAGGTTAAAGCTATAGTTGGTAATCCTATTCAGAAACACTTTTTGTTATTCTGGGTAAAATCATCATTCCACCCTGAAAGTAGGTAAAATATTATGCATTTACAAAAAGGAGGGTAAAAAATCGTTCTCTGTGGAGCTGCAGGTCTGTAAACACCGTAACCAATCTCGTTTGGTCCGAAGGGCAACGATTGTTTAGAGCTTTGTTCCTGCTCTCACTCTCCTCTGTCCCTCAAGCTCCGGGGGCATCACCTCATTTACTGGTTGTCCCACATGTCCATCATTCTGACGCGGTCACGTAACGCCGGTGTCCGTACTCGTTCCTTCCTAGTCTCTGCTGCTTGCTGGCTGCGGACTTCTAGTGTTTATGTATCCGGTTAGCTTAGTGGTTAGCTTTGGTATTAGGTGTTCATTTTAGCTCCGCTGCTCTCACCGTATACTTAGAACATGGCTGAGAGTCACGAGAACCATCTGCATTCATGTTTACGAGAAGAAGAGGAGGAAGGCCTCAGTAGAAAGAAATAAGACCAGAGTGGATTTGGGAGATTTTTTTCACACGAACCCCCTAAAGAGCGGAGGAGCAAGGTAAGACGGTCTTGCTTATGCGCAGTTATTCAAAAAGGGACTTAGGGAAACTTCCAGAAAAATTGCTGACAGCTTTAAGATCGCAGCATTGTGCAAACTAATCAAAGGTTTTTGTTCACCATCATGTCATTTTTAATAGGTAAAACAGTATTAAATTATTTCGAGTGAAGGTCTAAACCAGGGGTCAACAACATGGGGCACCAAGTAGCCTCCAAGGACCACATGTGGTGCCTTGTACAGGTTATTCTATTCTGTTACTCTTCCTGTTTATTCACACGTGCATTTATATAGATTGAAAAATTACAATATCTATAACAAAGCATGAAAATTGTGTTTATTTAACAAAAGTGAAGGTGAACTCTTACTCCTCCTGTTTAAAGGTGGTAGCCCTTCGTACAACACAACACCAAAGAAGTAGCTCTCAGTTTCAAAAAGGTTGGTGACCCCTGGTCTAAACTAATAAATTGTATTCTTAAGCCTGAGGGAAATATCATTTATTTTTTATCTGAGGCTGCAAAATATTTTGGCACTCTCAGTTTTTGCCCAGGTGTCTGTGTCCCCTCCCTTTCTACAGACAACATTTAAAACCTCCCAGTTTTTGCTGAACTTCGGTTCTCTGTCACACTCACAACAGGAACATGTCTGAAGCGGATGCGACTTCTACTAACGGAACATCTGCAATATCTGAGTCCCAAGGTGAGCTCATTTATGATCCTTTGTTTAATTGATGTGCAAAATTTCCTAAATAATATCTTTTCTCTTGACTCCAATTCAGTTGCTAATTTTAGGGTTCTTTTGTGCAGCTAATGCTTCATCAGCTGAAAACCATTTACACTGGAGTCAAGTTTTAAAAAATAGAACGGCAAGGTTTAACAAATAATTACTAAATATTTCTAAATCTAGTTTGTGTGTAAAGTAGTCCTATGTGCTTTTACCATTTATTGTTGCGACTGATCCCACATGATTAATCACAATTGCTACTTGGTTTGATTGACCTGCATAGCAGAAGAAAAAGTCACATCAGATTCCAGGCAGAAACAGTTTAAAAACAAAAAAATGCTAAAAAGGAGGAAGAAATTTAGCAGAAGTGCTTATATGTTGTATGTGTATTTTGTGGTTTAATTCCCTATTTTTACACGGAAATATTTTTGTTGTTTAATTCCCTATTTTTACAAGGAAATATGTTCATTGTTTAATTCCCTATTTTTTATTTGCATGTAAATGTTTCTTTGGGTTTAAGGTCATACACAGACTATCAGTGCTTCACACTTTAGTTTTCAGGAAGCAGAGTAAATATTCTCACAAGTTTTCAGAGAAATCTCCATGCCATTTTACTTAATTGAAAAAGAACCAGTATTCCTTTTTTTTATTTCCTACTAGGTTTCTTATGGTCATTTTTATTTAAATGGGTTTGTAGGGTAAGAGCTTGCACCAGCAATGTTCTATGATAATTATTAGCAGTTCACAGACCTGATGATTTCCAGAAACTGACACTGTTGGACTGACAGGATGGCCATTAGTCACCAGCACTTGAGAGTAACCAGCAAAACCAATACCTAAAACAATAAATACACCACAACAATATGTGCATAAATGCTTGTTGCATTCATAAATGCTTGGATCATACACAATCTTTGCCTAATTTTTACCTACTCTTCAAGCTTTCTGTAGCAGCTGTCTGTGCTGCAGTGCTAATGCTGAATAGAGAGTTCTGATTTTAGCTATGCTAATAAATTATTTTTCACCATCCGAAGCTATTGCCCAGTGAATTATTTTTTTAAATAAATAACCACCTTCTTCTCCTCATGATAATGGGATTATTCCATTAGATGATATCGCCTAAAAGTTATCGTCTAAAAGTTAAATCCTCAGCATGTCTGCTTATGAAAAAAATACACATCCTCAATTAATTTAATATACTAAAACAAGATCAAAACACTCAACAAAAACATCTTAAGAAACTTAGGCTTCTACAGACCTGCTGCTCATTGATTTACCAGCACCTGGCTTGGTGAGCACAACCCAGACTCAGACCGCACTCTACAGACACTTTGCTTCCGGCTGTTTCGAGCCGACCGCGGTGCAGAGCTCTTGGGAAAAACAGAGGAGGTGGAATCTGCTTTTATAAAAACCAAGGCTCATATACTGATTTCCTCAACCGGAGTAATTTCTTACCTCTTTTATTCACCATGAAAATATTCCTCATTTGTTCTGGCCGGTGTTTACATCCCACCAAAAGCTCAAAAATGACTTGCTGTGCTGATAACAGATGTTGAGAAAAACACCAAGACTCTCTCATCATTGCTCTTGAGGATTTTAAAATACCTTTACAATGAATTTCCAAAACACAAACACTATATTAAGAGCCCCACAAGAGATCAACACACTGGATTACTGTTACAAAACTTTAAAAAGATCCATACTGTACTTTCCCCTGGGCAGCGTTCGGACCCTGATCACTGTCTGTTTCATCTCGTTACAACTTACAGGCAAAAACTGTAAAAAACTGTCTGCAGTTAGGACTATAAGGAAGTGGACTGATGAGTCAAAGCAAATGTTCCATGCCTGGTTTCAGATTAGAGTGTTTTTGAACTGCCATCCACTGACCTGAACGAGCTCGGTGAAACTGTCAATTGAGGACATGGTGTGCAGACCAAGACCTTTTACATACAACAATAAATCATGGTTCACTTCACATCTGAGGAAGCTTTGTAGAAACAAGGAAGAGGCTTAATGCTGAGGTAACCAGGCCCTAAATGATTTAGACATGTTATTAAGATATTGTGGTCAACAGTGTCAAAGGCAGCAGTTGGGTCAAGCAGAACCAACACCGTATTAGTACCAGAACCACATGTCAACAAGATATCGTTAAGAACACTTAATAATGCTGACAGGGCAGATTATTACAGCTAACGATCAGGTCCTCAGAGAAGATCATCAGGGCTGACCTTTCCTCCATCCAGGACTTGTACAGGTCTAGTGGCAGGAAAAGACTCTGCAGACCCCACACATCCTGGACACCAGTTCCTTAGACTTTCACCTTCAGGGCGACGCTACAGAGCGCTATTTACAAAAACCAGCAGCCACAGAGACAGTTTCACCCCCCAGACAGTCTCGCTGATGGACACTGAACAGCTGGTCTTTGCACCAATTCATATTCTCCTCTTTTGTTTTATATATACAGTCATGTTCAATAAATTAGAATATGAATTTCTAAGAAGCTTAAAAAAAATCTTTAAGCTGGTATTAAACATACTTTTCTTTGGGCTCTTCTTTCGGCATGTAATATCTTGCTTTCTTATTGGTCTGGTGCAATATTCCAATTTTAAATGCTGTGTTTCTATTAGCTGGAAGTGAATAAAACACAATTAACTGAATAAAGGCTTTAAAATATTATCAGTCTGTATCAATCTATATGTGTTTGTGTTGTGGGAGTTTTGGGTGGAATTCTAAGCAATAGTAACTGAGCTCCCATCTTTACTAAATGACGAGACGGTGGTATAACGTTCCAGCACTTTTATTGAGAAACAGAGCAGATATTCACATAGTTGGAAAGTAATCGCACCCCACGGTTCCGCTGCAGTCTCTGTCTGCCCTGTCTCTGTCTGCCTCGCTTTTCGGGCTTCCCCTAATACTGCACCGTGGCCTTCCCATGAGACAAAACAAAGACAGTCTATCGTAAACAATCAGTATCCCTCAGCAGCTGCAGCATTTGGCCTTGCAATCAGAAAACAGTGGATCTTATACACAGACATCAGGTCTCCAGGCCTCCTCTGTCCGAGTGGTGTGAGGCCATAGTGACTTCAGAATAATAATTCTTATAACATTCCTCTCTTTTTTTTTTTTTTTTTTTTGATGATGGCGTCGTCAGCATCAAGACAAAACAAGATGACCCATCACAAAACACAGAGGAACCATTTCTGTAAACTTGTAAAGTGGGACCCAAAGGGTTCCCGTGTTGGAACCGGGCAGTGCTGGAACTTTTAGTACAGATCAACATGAATGCTTCATAGAGCTTTAACACACAAGATCAAAGATTTAGCTTTTGTCCACAATTTAGGATTCATCTAATTAGGTAAGGCCTGTTTTAGGTACCTATGCGCACATTATTTTAAAATTACATTAGACTATGGTAAGCTAAACCCTGTTCAGTAACCAAGGTCGAATCCGTCTACTCTTCCCCACCCTGAATACCCTCCTACTCCTTTCTCCACTCACCCCTACGATGGACAATAATCCACCACTCCAAACTTACAACACCAGGAGCAAAGGCAGGAGAGGTTCAGTGCGGGCAGGGGAAACGCCAGAAAAAGCTACCCCTAGGGGGCAGTAAAAACTGGCAAGCCCCCCTCCCAGGGAAATCTGCTCTCGGCCAATCTGAGCCTGAAAACCCTGTATTGAATCTAAGTGTTATCATTACCAGCTAATATTAAAGGATCTTTAGAGCCAATCCGATCCTGGTTCTTCCTATATCAAATCAAAAGGTGCATAAACCATAGATCCTTGTGTGTCTGAAGCAAACAGTTTCCATTTTTTACCATAAAACCCATATTTATCAACATGATGTAACATTAAAGTGTAGATGTCATCACACAAAAAAATCAAACATGTGAGTCAGTGGAACAGAGCAGTTAAACAAACAGCAACAGAATATGAGAAGAGTTCTAAACGTCAAGAACGCAAAGTTAAGGAAGCCTTCAGGCCATTCAGGCACAAGGCAGAAATTAATCTAATCGCGCTTAGTGTCTCTTCAGGCAACTCCTCCCGTTGAAGAATAAGTAATCAGAGTTCTCTGGCTTCTTCATCCCCAGTCCTCTTCTTGGTTCCTCCTCGCAGGCTGGACGATTGAGCTGGATGGTAATAAGTGTTCAGTTCTGGATGGGCACTGAGCATTTTATTTTGCATTTCTCTCTAATAAAACACTTTGTGAAGATGGTCTGCAGACACGAGTCCTTGTTCCCACTAGAGAACAGAAACAAGGTGTAATTAGTGTTCTTATCAAAACCCCTTTCATGTGTCATTTATTAAAACATTCTTCAAGCACTTTCACATTCAAGATATTTCTGTGCACAATTATTTAGCTCTCAGAATTCTGCAATTCAATTATTAGTTAAAAAGAGAGGAATGTTATAAGAATTATTATTCTGAAGTCACTATGGCCTCACACCACTCGGACAGAGGAGGCCTGGAGACCTGATGTCTGTGTATAAGATCCACTGTTTTCTGATTGCAAGGCCAAATCTGATTATAACTCCTTACCGCACTGCCTTTTCAGAGTCTTCTATTGGCAGAAAAGTGGCGTCTACTTTAATCTGAAAGCAATAACTCAGAGGAAAACAAGAGTGTTAATAGCATGCAGTTAAAACCCTGGTCCCCTTAGTGTCCCTTTAACGTGATGTTTTTCCCTTTTTTTCTCTGATCCTGGGAAGGTTTCTATTCTTTACCTTTCCTTTGAAACTCTGTTCAAAACACCTCCAAAAGAAAGAAAACAAAAAAATGAAAGAAATGAACCAAAAAAAACTAAAACAAAATTGTTTTCCAAGGAGCACAATTATGTCTTTTCCAATATGACATAGGTTTTTGACTTATTACAAACCTTTTTGATATCCTTCTGGTCCTTTGACCATGTGTATTTGCTGTTAGTAATACTTTTATTCATATATACCTTTTCAATCTTAATTGGTCAAGAGTGAAAATTTAAAACAATGATTTTTCCCTTTTAGTTTTTGAGCTTTTAGTGTTTTTCTATAAATGATAAGAGTTTTCCCCATAATTCAGCACATTGAGAAGGCTACCCAAAACAAACCAATATTAGAATTAGAATTTAACCCCTACAGAAGCTGGCTTTATTTATTTTTTCCCCTCTGACATAGTTTTCGTGCCCCAGGCCAGAACACACAGACCCAGCCTCGCCATAAACATTCAGATGTTTAAATCATGGTCAGATTTGTTTATCATATCTATTGTCCTTCTCAGGTTATACTGTCCGTCTGAGGTTCACCTCAGTTCAGCATAACTAATAACATCAGATGATTTTGTAACTGATGACGCGTGTAACGTGGCCTTCTGATATTTTGACGCTTTTCAAAAATTTCTCATTAGTTGCATTCAAATTCCAAGTAAAAAATAAATAAAATAAATGAATTGAAAACCCTTAGAAAAGCAATTCATATTTAGTTCCATACAGGTTTGTTCAAAGCACAGTTTTTCTCATCTATTTAAATCAAAAATCTTGTATATCTAAACTTCTTTCAACTGGACTGGTTTGTGATGAATCATTATTATTATAAGTAATGAGATCTCAGTAATTTTAAATTACTTTAGGGCTAAAAATCAAGTGATAGGATCTCAGCCTAAATTTGTAAAACAGTAAACTTAACAAGCTTATGTAACGCTTATTTCCAATTTCTAACAAAGCTGAAATATTTCCGTTCAAGCCATGTTAATCTCTCCGTGTATCAATTTAATTTGGTCCTGATATTTAATGTTAAAAAACAAACTTTGTTATTTAAATCTCTCTTTTACTGTACCTCTATTGTTAACATAGTCCATGCTTAAAATGTCATTTGAATTACGGAGCTGCAGTTCTCCCAAAACAAATGAACATTCTGAAACCATGAACATTACTTTTACCCCGAATTAATTCACACAGACGAACGTTTAGTTACATAGATACATACACACGTACAGTTACATACAAACGATGACATTCAGACAGACAAACACGTGCAGGCCTGCTTTTTCACCATCTTAAATAGTTCTATGTTTTTCATAATTTTTAAACGTCAACGCCGAAAGATGTTTTCAACGCGTTAAGTTCCCGCTTAGTTTAAAAGGTGGAGACTGAGCGTGCGCTGGTTACGACCCCCCGATGCTTCGTCCACACGCGGTTTTACGCTTCAGTCCCGCAAGGATACAACTCTGTGTCTCGCAGACACCTGGACGCTTACCCATTTTTGAAAGTTATACGTCGCTATTAGCAGTTTAGACCAATTTTATCCACAACGGAAGTGCCTAATCGGTCCCCACGTAAACGCTTCCCCGGTGCAACGCCTTTTTAGTTTCATTTCCGTTTCCTTGTTTTTATCCATTTTATTCAATTTTCGCTTTTCTTTTTTCTCTTAATTTTATTTTTATTATTTAGTAGCAGTACTGCAATAAAATAAAATAATAGTAATAATAATAACCCCTATGTGAGAAATCTGCATGTTTAATCAAATCATTTCAAATCATTTATGCATGTCATGCGTCTGGGCCCCTACGTTTTCAGCATGAAATCGAACGTCTCACCCTGGGGCAAGGCTTGACCCTGAAAAACTCTGCCTTTGACCCATTACACGGACTCTTCTGCATCCAGACTTTTTTTTTGTTTGTTTTTATTTATTTTATCCTTTTTTTGTTTTTTATTATTATTTTCTACTCGTCTTTAGCACGATCGACCAACTAAATGAAAGGCCTCACATCCGATGGTCGCCTTTTTGGTATAATGGTCGGGGTCCCCACTTATCAAAGCTGCAAACGTCTTCGCAACAGTCAAGGACTTAAGCATCCCTGCCGCTTTCATCCACAACAGAAGTGGACAGCCTCTTGCACAAACCCAAGACAAGAGGACTTTAATGGACCAGCTGCAAACTGCTCAGCCGGTCACCTGTTCTCCAGGTGAAAATCACTCTGCCCCTCCTCCCCCCTTGTGGGAAAGTCCGTATTTCAGCTGAAAACGTATTCTAATTAAATTTTGAATTTTAGTTTAATGTTTAAACCTTAGTCACCGTTCGGTCTTGCGAACCCTGTTTTATTTGCCTTAAGGATTAAATATAATTCATTATTTCTACCGGCTTTTACTTTTACTACCTTTTAGGTTTACAGTTTTTAATTTTAAAATTTCTTGAGGTATACTTTAAAATGGGGTTTAAAATTTAAAAGCTTGCAAGCATTTTTTGACCAATTGCGTTTGTTTTTAAAAGAGCTGGAAAATAATCCCCTTACCGTCTCATGAAAGAAAGGTTCGGATCTTCGCGCCGACGCCCAGAGACGCTCCGAGACCAGGAGCTCCTCCGCATCCCTTGAAAATCCATTCGGGGTACCAGAGGCCGGATAACCTCTCCGGGCCGGCCAAAGCAGCTCCTGTCCCCGGACTCCCCCGCTCGTCGGTCGGAGATCTTGTTCGTTTACGCCAAATTGTTGTGGGAGTTTTGGGTGGAATTCTAAGCAATAGTAACTGAGCTCCCATCTTTACTAAATGACGAGACGGTGGTATAACGTTCCAGCACTTTTATTGAGAAACAGAGCAGATATTCACATAGTTGGAAAGTAATCGCACCCCACGGTTCCGCTGCAGTCTCTGTCTGCCCTGTCTCTGTCTGCCTCGCTTTTCGGGCTTCCCCTAATACTGCACCGTGGCCTTCCCATGAGACAAAACAAAGACAGTCTATCGTAAACAATCAGTATCCCTCAGCAGCTGCAGCATTTGGCCTTGCAATCAGAAAACAGTGGATCTTATACACAGACATCAGGTCTCCAGGCCTCCTCTGTCCGAGTGGTGTGAGGCCATAGTGACTTCAGAATAATAATTCTTATAACAGTTTGTTTCCCTTGAATTGAGTTAATGAAATATATGAACTTTTCAATAATATTGTAATTTATTGAATATGACTGTAAATGTACAAAAAAATTACTTTTTTTTTTTTTTTTTGCATAGCTGTGCTTAAAATGTCTCTTGTGAGCAGAAAGTGGAGCTGAAGCTAAATTCTTTGTTTGTGTCATAAATCCGGCCAATGAGGCTGATTCTGGTTCTGATTCCTCTCCTTCTGTGCTCACTGTTGGACAGATGTTCAACAAACCAGATGGAACAAGAGGTCCAAGTTGTCTCCAGACCAACTGGTCCTGGTGGTCCTCATCAGTCTCTTAGCAGCCGCTGTGTTTGCTCTGGGTGTCAGTGAGTTTTAGAGTTTTTTAACCTTTAAAAAATATGAAGCGAATATAAATAAATTATTTAGATTAAGTAAATATCTTTTTGCATCGAATTATTGCCAAGTGATGGGTTTACGTTCTAAAACTTTTACTACTAAATTATTTGCTTTTAAATGTGATTCATATTATAATAACAATTTTACCTGTCATTTATTTGCTTTCATGTGTTGGGTTATTATAATTTTTTTATGCCAATCTTTTATTTCGCCAAGCTATACCTGCTGCAAGATCATTTGAATTCAGTAGACCTTAGCTAACCACTGAAATAACAATAAAGGAGTGATAAGCCACAAGAAAACTTACTTAATTAAATTATAGGTGAAATTTGCAAATTAACTTTTTTTTTAATCTTTGCCAGCTGTCTTTTATTTAATGAACAACAAAGTTATCCTGAGCCTTACAAAGGAGAATGAGGATCTGAGGAGAAATCTCTCAGGTGAGACCATGAGGATTTTAAAGAGTCCTTAATTTTATCTTATCACCAGTAATTTATTTTTCTTTAATTCAGAAGAAAACACAGATAAAACAATATGTTTGTTCTATGTTGAGACACTATAGGAAATTAATTTTACATTGAACGTGCTTTTACATTTTTAACTCATCTTTAAACTAATCTGGACCATGTCTACCACCAGCAACTGCTTCCAAAAAACCACTCCTTGCAACATGTCCACCACCCCCTGAAGTAAAGAGTAAGTTCAGGATTAGATCTTTGTCCCAATTCTGTCCTCTAATGACGTTAAAGAAAAGTTGATGGACTGACAGAAACTAGAAGTCAGATCGTTACTACAGGACAGAAGACGCCTCCTGCTGCCTCCAAATCACACAAACATCTACAGAGATTTCTTCTTCTGGAAGTTTTTGTTCTGATCTGTTTAAAGATGAGACGTGTCTGAAGTGTGGAGCAGGCTGGGAGCTACATGGAGGAACCTGTTATAAGTTCATCACCAGGAATTCCTCCTGGACTGAGAGCAGACGTTCCTGCAAAGATCTGGGAGGAGACCTGGTGAAGATAGACAGCAGAGAGGAGCAGGTATGAAACTCTGCTGCAGGTTCATGTTCTCACAGATTTCATCTTGTCGTCACGTTTCTTCATCTCAGCACAGAAACGTCTCTCAGGAATCTCCATCAACTTTTGCTACTCAGATGTTCCTGGAGGAGAAACTGAAACAGATAATCAACCAGGCAGATGACTCGTTCTGGATCGGACTGACGGACTCAGAGACAGAAGGCAAATGGCTGTGGGTGGACGGATCTCCACTGAACCAAAGGTCTGATTGTTCTGAAAACATTTGGGTTCATTTTATGAGTTAAAGTCACTTAGTTTTACTCAACTCTGCCTTTCTGTTTCTTCATCTCTTAGTTTGAGTTTCTGGGGTTCCAACCAGCCTGATCAGGCTGGTGGAGGAGAAAGCTCAGAGGTGGACTGTGTGAGGATGCTGAAGAAAGAAAACTCTGATCGTTTCTTGTGGTTTGATAGACATTGTAATGACTATCTGAGGAGTGTTTGTGAGAAAGCAGCAGAAACTCAGCTGTGTTTTTGTGTGTGAAGTTCAGTTCAGTTCAAAAAACTGTCTCAGATCTCTAAACAGACACATTTGATAAAAATGACATAAAACATTTGAAGTTCTTTATCAATCATATTAACAAAAATTACCCTGATTTCAACAGCTCTTTGGATCATTTTTGTTTGCTGCATCATCCAGAATCATGTGAAGTTTATAAAATCAATAAAGACTTTTCAGCATTTATAAGTTTCCTGTTTTCATTGTAATTATTAAACATGCAGCTCAGGAGGTAATGAGGTTCAGTCATAAACCTCCCCAATTCACAGCAGCTCCAGAGTTTTAGAGTGAAAGAAATAAACCACACTTTGTTCATAATTGTGCTCCTCAGCTATGCACCAATTTATTACTTTGCAATTTAAAACATTTCATCACATATTTTCAACTACACTTGATAAAAATAGTTAATCTCTTTATTTTTGTAGACTTTCCTTTAAGTAATTAAATATATTACAGTAAATGTATAAGATGAATAATTTCCAACAATAAACAAAATATAGAGTATTTAGACAGAAAAACATTGTTTTTTATCTAACATGTTTTACCTGACATGTTTCAACGGTAACTTCCTTCTTTGTCCTGAGACAAAGATGAAAAGATAATTTATTTGTATTACTAAGAAAGCTTTAAAACAGGAAGATGGAGAGTTTTGATTCTAAAAGTTAACAAAGGAAAGATTTCTTTGTAGGAACTTCTTTAATAAAAACTTGTTCATATGTTCCCTCAGAAATCAGGTAATAATATAAAAGAAAACACGTGAACCCATTGTTTGATCGTTATCAGGTCAACATTTTACAGCTATAAATTCTGCTTTTCACAAATTGATGCACACACACAATATATTCATCATCAGAATAACAGGCAAACTGAAAATCTGGATCTTGTTTATTTAGATTTCACTTCTCACTGGATATAAAACAACTTTATCTGAAACAAGAGGGCTGATTGAATGTTGGAAAATATCAAGGTGTTATTTGTTATCACACAGAGTTTATCTAAAGACACCTTAACTTTGCAACATAAAGCCTGAAGTAAAGAAAACAATGCTGAAATGAAGAGGAAGTAATAAAGAGGAAAAGCTGTTTTTTGTAGAATTTAAGAGATAACACCTCTGTTACCTGCTGCTCTGTCAAAGTCTATAGTTTACAGTATGAATAAATGTACGAGGGACAGTCCCACTAATCATGCTAATCAACTGAAATCTTGTCATTGGATTAGAATATATTTAGTTTTGTACCGTTGACTTCATGTTATCCACTTATAACATGACTTAAAGTGTCCCTCTGGCAGAGGTGTGGAATCCGGCTTCAGGACAGTAAAGACCCTGCCTGGATTTCCTTCATCCTGTTCACTTAACCAGATGATTTTAGTTCCTGTCTGCAGACAAAAGAGATTTCAATCATACAAATAATGAGAGGATCCACTTCTCAGCTGGTGGAGCTGCTTCCTGGTTCCTGGTTTTGCTTTTTGACGTCTTTCCTCATCTCTGCCCTCCCCAACTTTAGTCAGTTTATAATATCTGGGTGTATACATCTATTTGAACTCTATTTGTTTCAGACTCTCAGCAGGAACATGGATGAAGCTGATGTGATTTAGGCGGATGAAGTTCACAAGACCAAACACCAGAGGTGAGCAGAATCTGCTGAACGCATGTAACATTAATTCAGCTGCACAGAAAAGACTAACCTCATATTATATCAGGTATTATCAAAGTGATTGCTCCGTGTGTTCTGCTCTGCAGATCCCTTTTCTTCAGACATTTCCACTAATTTTGGAGTACGGAGATAGCAACAAGCGAGACAGGTCTGTTAACAAATTATGAACACAACAAAGAAAAAAAAATCCAAGTCTGAGTTTGTCTCATCTGCCATTTACTGATATTTAATGCGTTTCAAAAAAAGATAAATGTAAGCACAGAAAGACAGAAATTAATCGATTAAAATGTTCTGGTGAAACTCGGACAAAGTAATTATGTTTAACTATGAAACGTCTAAAGAGGCGAAAGAACAGACCAATGATGAGTTTAGATGAATTATGGGAAAACTCAGGAAAAAACAAAATGTTTGTGTAGCTCTGTTCTTCCATTGCTATGTTGTTGCCCTAAAACAGCTTTTTATTAATTTTTTTAAGTAGGCTTTTATTTTCACTTTTATACAGAAAGCACCTTAAAAATATATTAAGCTGTTTTTGTAATTCAGCACAAAATGAGTCCTTTTTAAGTCTAACCCAGGAGATATTTAATATATAGAGCATTAATTCTTGTTGAATCTGTCTGAGTTTTTGTCCTCAGTGTCAAGCGTCCCCAGGATGAAACCTCCACAGAGCTGTGAAAAAGGTAAGAACATGAATGTGGTGGAAAATCAGCAGGTCGGTGTGGAGGAAGATAAATAAAAGAGTAACAAGGTGAAAAGCCACATAAGTGTTTATAGTTAATTCAATTCAAAATACTTTATTAATCCCAAAGGGAAATTAAATGCTGGTGTAAATCATGTCACAGGGGTTTCTTCAACGGGTTGTTGTAGACGCTGAAGGCTGCAGGCAGGAAGGATCTCCTGTACCGGTCTGCCTTACAGCTGATCTGGAGAAGCCAGAAACTATCACTTCAGGAAAGGAAGAAAAGAGGGAAACAGTATAAAAAAAGAGATAGCATGTATCCTGTTGCTGTAGTCCTCGATGTGTAATCTAACCAGATAAAGAAAGAACCCTACTTTAGCCAGACACGGCATGCGTATTAAAAGGTTTATTAAAATAAAGAATGAGCCATAGTGCAGGTACTCACCGCTGGGCTCTCAACAATCTGGCATCGGCTGTTTGTGCAGCTCCAGTCTGAGCAGGCAGGAAAAAAGGTGCAGGAGGTTGGCTTGACTGTGCTGCAGCAGCAGAGCTCACAGGTGAAATAGTTTCATCTCTACGTCGTCACTTCACTTCACTTCACTTCACTTCACAATAAATATGCTAGTGTTGCTATGGCAACGCAACATGAACATCAGCTGTGATGTAATTACATAATCTTAAAGGAAAATCATCTGTTTAATTTCCTCATGGTTGTGAGCAGGATTTTGTCTGTGTGTGAGGACACATTGTTCAGTAAAGTGAAGTGAGGACCTGTTTTTGTTTAGGGGTTAGATTTAGGACTAAGATGTGAATCAGGTTTAGGTTAGGATTAGGTAAGACCAAAGAAAGGGATGAAAATGAATGTAAATCAAGGCAAGTTCCTTAGTAAGTGAGTAAAACATGGAAGTATGTGTGTTTGCATTACTTCCTCTGATTGCAGGCTGTGACTGGCAGGTTTGTCCGCTCAGCTGCCAGATAAAAACAAACAAATACTCTCTTCCTCACATTTTGTCTACTTTCAAACCCATAAAGTGAACTACCATCTTCTCTAAACTAGATCCACGTAATGCTCATCACATGTCAGCATCAGTGAGGAAGATGAGTGGAAGACCGCCTTTAAAACCCACACTGGGCATCTTGAGTATTTGATTATGCTCTTTGGTCTCACTAACACCCCCACAGTCTGCAAAGACCCATCAGTGTTCTCCTTCTCAACGTTTTAACACCTTTGTCCTTGTCTACCTCAACAACGTCCTCATTTTCTCACGTACTCTTGAAGAACACAAGAATCGTGTCAGACAGATCCTCCAACAGTTCATAGAAAACAATATCTTTATTATTGCAAAGAAATAAAAGAATAACAAATCAAAGGGTAAAAATGTGAATATCACCAAATATCTATGATCACATGTTTGAGGGTTGACAGGTAAATCCAGACCCAGAAAAGATCAAGCCAGTCCTGGATGGACCCACACCAAACTCCAGAAAACAACTCCATCAGTTTCTAAGATTTGACAACTTCTATAGACATTTTATCAGGGACTTTAGCCTGGTAGCTGCTCCTCTCACTGCATTTACACCCACAAAAAACTATTTTCTGGGTCCTCAGAAGCTGAAAGAGTTTTTGCTGGATTAAAAGGAATGTTCTCCGATACTCCTATCCTCCTTCAACCTGACCCTCAGAGTTAGTTCCTTTCTGTGGTGGGTGCTCCAGATTGTGGGGTTGGAGCAGTCCAGTCTCAACGGTGATCATCTGATGGTAAACTTCACCTTTCTGCCTGTTCCACCAGGCGTTTATCTCCAGCAGAAAGAAATTATGACTTCAGTGATTGAGAACTCTTACACATAAAGCTTGTATTTGAGCAGAGGAGACATTGGCTGGAAGGCACAGAACAACCAATTATTTTTTGGACCAACAGCACAAACCTTGCTTACCTTCAGTCAACTAAATTTCTTAAATCCAGCCAGTCCTTCGGCCGACTTTGTGTTCCATCTTCTGTCTGCTCACAAGTTATTAATTGCTCACGTGCTTCCCGTTTGTCTTAGTCCTTACAAAGACGTACAACGGTCTCTGTGAACAGATTGTTCCATCTGCATGAAAAACAAGAGGTTTCATTGGCCCCTTGTATCTCTAGCTGTCCCTGGTCAAAAATAGCCTCAGCGTTTGTCACCAGTCTCCTGCTGTCCAGTAATAAATCTGACATTCTTACCAGCATAGACCGTTTCTGCAATGATTGTCACCTCAATGCACTTTCCAAACGTCCATCCCCGCCATGTTATGAATCTCTTCTATTGTCTCCACAGCACCTCTTCTAAAATTCTGTCTGAATGAGGTCCCCAGTTCATTGCCCAGGTCTTGTTCATCTTTAGGTGCCAAATTCCGACTTTTATAGGGATTACACCCTCAAACTAAATGACAGTAAAACAAGATGAAGATTGCTGATAGGAGACGTAACCCTGCTCCCACTTACACTCCTGGTCAGAAGGTCTGGTAAGATTTCACACTTAGGTCCTGCAAATTCTCTTCCAGGTTTCTGGGACCTTTCACCATCAACTCTGTTATCGGACTATCTACAGTAAAGCGTAAACTTTCTTCCCGTCTTCGAGTCAACGCTGTTTTCACTTTTCTCAGATTAAGTCTGTCCCCTCCAACTACTTGTGGGCTACAGCCGTACTCCAACCCCCTACCATGGACATCAACTGTGACCCTGCCTACACTATGTGTCAGATGATACTCTGCACCATGGATTTCCAGACCTTGTCGAGTACAAGGACTGCGGCCCTGAAGAGTGTTCTGAGGTCACTTTCTCCAAAGACTCCTTACCCTGTACTTCTGACTGGCCACAAGGAGGCATCCATTGCGGGGAGCGGCAGATGATGTCATAGCCTCAGCGCTGTGCGCACTAGCTTATATATGTGAAGTTAGCTCCTCTGATTGCTCTGTACGACTAGCAGATGTTTGCATGCAGCTGAAGCTTGTCTGAGCTAAGGCAGATAGCACATAGTTCTCACTCCCAGAGTGGTAACCAGGCCTCAGTATTTTTCTGCTTTACTAGCTTTAATGTTCCTTTTCTTACCCCCTTTGTTCTCCTTCCAAGAAGAAGCTATTTTCCAGTCCATAGCCTGTCTGTTCAGTCTGGTTCTCAGTCCTAGGACCTCCTAAATCAGTGGTCCTCAATTCCAGTCCTCAAGAAACGGTGTCCTGCAACTTGCATTTGTTACTTTGCTTCAACACACCTGAGTTAAATAATAACATCATTAACAGGACTTTGGAGAACTTGACTGCATACTGAGCAGGTAATTCAGCCATTTGAGTCAGGTGTGTTCCATCAGGGACACATCTAAAAGTTCCAGGACATCAGACGTTGAGGACTGGACTTGAGGAACTCTGCCCTAAATGGTCCTGGTAACCATTTACCTCTCCTCCTCACTGTGTTCCTGGAAGCCACTCCTGGGCCTAGAAGAACCATTCACTTTTCTTGCTGTATTAATAAATAATTTAAAACATATTCAGTTGTCTGTCATTCTTTGCACAAGAGTCTCAAAAACACAGACCATGACAAGGCTAGCTTTTTGAATGGAAAACCAGAGTAAAGTACAGAAACACAGAGATGTGATAAAGGTTTTATAGAGTCAATGTTAGGTTTAGATGTTGGTTGTTTGCTGTGAGTCTGTCTCCAGGTTCTGATCTGGTTCTCCTCTAAATGCTCCTCAGGTGAAGCTGCTGCCTCTCAACATGAGAACCCATCCAGAACCTCCAAGCTGCCATCAGAGAAAGTGGTCCAGTTGGTTCTGGGCTCTCTGCTGGCTGCTGCTCTCATCGTCATCTACAGACTCTGTGAGTTTCTGCTGATTTGTCAGTTTTTAGGCAGTTTTAAAAATGTCTCCAAGCAAACTATCTGAATGACAAACATGATGTTCATCATTATGAAAGCTGTGATGTTAAATGTAAATGTTATTTGAACGGAGTTTGATAGAAACTGTTGTCTTTCTTTTCTTCAGCTTTTGATAAAATACGAACAAATCAAACTGTCAAAACTCTGAAAGAGGAGAATGAAGCGCTGAGGAGAAATCTCTCAGGTGAGACCATGAGGATTTTGAAGAGTCCTTCATTTTATCTTCACCAGTAATTTATTTTTAAAACAATACATTTGTTCTGTGTTGAGACACTATAGGAAATTAATTGAACGTGCTTTTACATTTTTACCTCGTCTTTAAACTAATCTGGACCATGTCTACCACCAGCAACTGCTTCCACAAAACCACTCCTTGCAAAATGTCCACCACCCCCTGAAGTAAAAAGTAAGTTCAGGATTAGATCTTTGTCCCAATTCTGTCCTCTAATGACGTCAAAGAAAAGTTGATGGACTGACAGAAACAGGAAGTCAGATCGTTACTACAGGACAGAAGACGCCTCCTGCTGCCTCCAAATCACACAAACATCTACAGAGATTTCTTCTTCTGGAAGTTTTTGTTCTGATCTGTTTAAAGATGAGACGTGTCTGAAGTGTGGAGCAGGCTGGGAGCTACACGGAGGAAACTGTTATAAGTTCAGCATCAGGAAGTCCTCCTGGAATGAGAGCAGAGATTCCTGCAAAGATCTGGGAGGAGACCTGGTGAAGATAGACAGCAGAGAGGAGCAGGTATGAAACTCTGCTGCAGGTTCATGTTCTCACAGATTTCATCTTGTCGTCACGTTTCTTCATCTCAGCACAGAAACGTCTCTCAGGAATCTCCATCAACTTTTGCTACTCAGATGTTCCTGGAGGAGAAACTGAGACAGATCAATCAATCAATCAATCCGGAAGATAACTCATTCTGGATTGGACTGACGGACTCAGAGACAGAAGGCAGATGGCTGTGGGTGGACGGATCTCCACTGAACCAAAGGTCTGATTGTTCTGAAAACATTTGGGTTCATTTCAAGAGTTAAAGTCACTTAGTTTTACTCAACTCTGCCTTTCTGTTTCTTCATCTCTTAGTTTGAGTTTCTGGGGTCCCTACCAGCCTGATGCCTCGAGTGGAGGAGGAGAAAAACCAGAGGTGGACTGTGTGAGGATGCTGAAGAAAGAAAACTCTGATCGTTTCTTGTGGTTTAATAGACATTGTAATGATCCTCTAAGGAGTGTTTGTGAGAAAGCAGCAGAAACTCAGCTGTGTTTTTGTGTGTGAAGTTCACTTCAGTCCAGAAAACTGTCTCAGATCTCTAAACAGACACATTTGATAAAAATGACATAAAAACATTTGAATCGTTTTTGATGTGTGGCTTATTTTTATTTGCTGCATCATCCACAATCATGTGAAGTTTATTAAATCAATAAAGACTTTTCAGCATTTATAAGTTTCCTGTTTTCATTGTAATTATTAAACATGCAGCTCAGGAGGTAATGAGGTTCAGTCATAAACTTCCCCGATTCACAGCAGCTCCAGAGTTTTAGAGTGAAAGAAATAAACCACACTTTGTTCATAATTGTGCTCCTCAGCTATGCACCAGTTTATTACTTTGCAATTTAAAACATTTCATCACATATTTTCAACTACACTTGATAAAAAGAGTTAATCTCTTTATTTTTGTAGACTTTCCTTTAAGTAATTAAATATATTAAATGTATAAGATGAATAATTTCCAACAATAAATAAACAAAAAAAGAGTATTTAGACAGAAAAACAGATGATAGAAATAATAATCCACGTCTGCAGTTTATTTTAGTTTTTTTGATCTTATAATAAAACCAGTCTTTAAAAGGATAAATGTGTTACTCACCATTATAAAAGAGAAGCATAATTTATTTGTATCATTTTGTTACTTTTGTTATCAGACACATTGTTTCTTATCTAACATGTTTCAACGGTAACTACCTTCTTTGTTCTGAGACAAAGATGAAAAGATAATTTATTTGTATTTCTAAGAAAGCTTTAAAACAGGAAGATGGAGTGTTTTGATTCTAAAAGTTAACAAAAGAAAAATTTCTTTGTAGGAACTTCTTCTTTAATAAAAACTTGTTCATATGTTCCCTCAGAAATCAGGTAATTATATAAAAGAAAACACGTGAACCCATTGTTTGATCGTTATCAGGTAAACATTTTACAGCTATAAATTCTGCTTTTCACGAATTGATGCACACACACAATATATTCATCATCAGAATAAAAACAGGCAAACTGAAAATCTGGATCTTGTTTATTTAGATTTCACTTCTCACTGGATATAAAACAACTTTATCTGAAACGAGAGGGCTGATTGAATGTTGGAAAATATTAAGGGGTTATTTGTTATCACACAGAGATTATCTAAAGACACGTTAACTTTGCAACAAAAAGCCTGAAGTAAAAAAGAAACAATGATAAAATGAAGAGGAAATAATGAAGAGGAAAAGCTGTTTTTATAGAATTTAAGAGATAACACCTCTGTTACCTGCTCTGTCAAAGTCTATAGTTTACAGTATGAATAAATGTACGAGGGACAGTCCCACTAATCATGCTAATCAACTGAAATCTTGTCATTGGATTAGAATATATTTAGTTTTGTACCGTCGACTTCATGTTATCCACTTATAATATGACTTAAAGTGTCCCTCTGGCAGAGGTGTGGAATCCGGCTTCAGGACAGTAAAGACCCTGCCTGGATTTCCTTCATCCTGTAATAATTTATTATTATTATTATTATTATTATTATTATTATTATTATTATTATTGGCCTGGCAGAGCTTTCTGAATCCACTGATAAAACTGATGGACTTTCACAAATTTCTCTTTGTCATCATTTCTCCAGATTAATTTAAATTAAGCTTCATCACTATAATCCTGTAGCAGATGGAAATTATATGTGCTTGACAGGTTCAAACACCTAAAACATTCATTAACAACTCAAGAAGGAGAGACAACAATTAGGTTAGTTTTCAAAAAGTCTTGCAAGGAGATCGAACGGAGATGCTTAATACAGATCTCCAAATTCGATCTGAAGCAAATCCGTCGCCTCCTCTCTATTTATTAGGAAAAGGAATCCCTGGTTCTATTGTCAAGCTAACGGGTAGGGATAAGCAAAATAACTGTGACCTTTGAGATAAAACCAAGCAGTTCACACAGTGCAGCACTCCAGATGGCTGAATAGAGTTCATAAAAACACTTATAGTCACAACATATTTCTCTGCTTTCTGCAGGCCTTCTGCTAACAATAAAAGAGAGATCTAAAACCTTAAAACTTATTAGTAGTAAAGAGTAAATATATATGATAAATGCAATGAAAATATTAAACAACATAAAATATATAGAAAATAGTAAGAATAATTCTATCAGTGCTATAATTAATTTTCTCTCATTTTATAAATATTTTAATCCAATGTTTTCAGTCTGAGCATCTCACCTGCTGCAGGCTCCCTGATGGGGCCCTCATCCTAAGAGCCTCTAAAGAGGCTTGGGCTCTCAGAGGGAAAGGACCAGACCCATGGAGGAGGTGGAGGTCAGGGTGGGGACGCCTCCACCATCATCCTCAGCTGCTGCTCCCTGCAGTTCAGGATGTTCTCAGGGAGAACCCTGCAGTGGCTGCTGGAGAACGACGTGGGCCACGCCGTCAACCTGGTTTCCTCCCACCAGAAGGAGAGGACAGGGTCTCAGTCCCCCTCATGGTCAACAAGGACCTGCTCTGTTATTGGGAGCCATTTGGTTCTATTCAGTCTTAATCCTGTCTGCGTACCTGCAGCTACGCCTCATTCTACCCTAACTTCATGGAGGCAGTCAGGTTCCTCTGGGCCTTTGAGGAGAAGCAGGCCCAGTCCTGTCAGCCTGGCCAGGAGGGACAGGTCCTTGTTGGCTTTGGGGACTTTAAATATGAGACCCTGGAGAGCCTCTATGGTTCTGAGGACCCTCAGAAGATCTGGTATGACAGAACGGTGGAACCTGTGTATGTTTAGCATCTGCTGCCCCGTCAGTCAGCTGACCGTCTGTCTCACCTGCTCAGGGTGGAGGACTACCTGCAGCGGACGTCCTCTGCTCCAGGCTCCCACATGGAGAAGGCTGTGAGCTACGTTCACCACAGACAGGCAGAGGACCGCCAGCAGCACAGGAGCAGCAGCGGCCCCCAAAGCTCACATCACAGGTTGTCCTTTTCTAAATTCTAATTTCCTAAGAGATCTAAATTATTCCTCAGTGTTACCTCCAGTTTTTGAATTTTAATGGACTATAAAATCATGTTTTCTGCTTTCAGCTTCTTCCCATCATGTCGTCACGGCGTTCTCTGTCTGGGTGGAGATGCAGGCGGCGATGAAGAAGCTCAGCTCCTCACTAAACCTGCAGCTCCAGGTGAGATAAAATTCACGGTTGATGCACTGAGCATGCTGGGATTCTCTGTGATGTAATCTTTGTGGATCTGATTTATTTTCCACGAACCTGAGGTGAAACAGTAAGTTATGAGTCAATAAATCATTTTCTTGTCGCCAGTAGCTCATCACTAACTGAGCTGGTGCCGCTCACCTGTCAGGTCCTCATCCACCACCTGTAGATTAACTCCACCTGCCTGTTTGCTTTCCACCACAGTCCTTCCTTCATCCACTCTTTGTGGCGTTAATCATCACCAGCATTCAGCTGCTGCTGCTTCTTTGGCTGCTTCCCCTCTTCCAGACATGTTTCTGCAGGAATAACTGAAGTTTCACTAAGACGGGTCTCTACTTCTTCAGCCTCAGATAAAGAAGCAGAGGAAGGTCCCTCCACCTCCTCCCTGCCGTCTCCGCTGAGCTGGAGGACCCAACTGATGAGGAGCTGCTGGAGGCCTGAAGGTGGAGCCTCCGTTCAGCCGCTGGACCTCCAGAGCCGCCCAGCAGGCCACGAGCTCTACTCCACCTTCATGAGGCGGCTGTCTCACTGCGTCTCTGAGGCGGACCCTCAGGACGCCCGCCGTCTCACCGAGGCCAAGCGGTCCGATCTGGGGAGAACGCACGGGATGCTGGACCTGAGCGACGCTGAGGTGATCCGGAGGATCTCCAAGGAGGACGCGTGGGGCGGCGGACACGGCCATCTTCCTCCAGAACCTTCTGGACACCTTCAGAGGACCTGCAGGACATGTGGGACACGCAGAGACGCCACCTCAGCTGCATCCAGGATCCAGCAGGCCTGCAGCTCTACAGCCAGACTGGGTCGCTGACCCAAGGAGGGATCAGCCTCCCTGGAGTCCTTCCACCTCCACCTGAACCGCTTCATCCCAGGTAACTGCAGCTGCTGGTCAGGAAACATCCACTGCTCCTTATCAGCTGCTGTGTGTTTGTTACATGAAGGTGAAGTTTTCTAATCTAAACGTGATCCTCAGGGACGTCTGCCAGTGCCAGGAACTTCCAGCCGTTCCTTGGTGATGGAGTGGTGAGGTGGAACCAGGAAGGAGCAGCAGCTGCAGCGCCTGTGGATGCCGCTGAGGAGAAGACGTCTCTGCTGTCCTACAGCGGCCGCCTCAACCAGAAGAGCCAAAGGTGCTTGAACCTGATCTGGTTGAGGATCTCACTAAGCCTGCTGCGTACACAGGTAACTAAAAAAAAAAAAATAGTATACAGATCCAAACTTTGAGAAAAGGCTTTTTAACGTATCCTCTGGGCGTTCTGCTGTATCACAGGGGAACTCATCAGACTTGAGTTCCTATTTACGCAGACAGGAAGCGTGTTTGAGGACATCAACATGGATCCTGACACTCCGAATGAGAGCGCTGCTGTTTCCTCGCTGGAGGAGGAAGATGAGGAGGATGAGGAGGAAGGAGGAGGAGGAGGACCCCACCATCTTCCCTCCAGACTCCTCCTCCTCTCCGGCTGCCTCTCAGTCAGGAGCACCCTAGTCTGAGCCCCCCCAGCCTCCCCTGAATCATCTGAACGCCAGGCTCCTCCTCTTCAGGACTCCTCAGACTGAGGTGAAGTCTACACGCCTCTATTTTAATACATATTATCAACCATTTCAGTATTTTAATATCAAATGTTCAGCAAAGTCGTAATTGGATGCTTCATTTTTGTTGTTATTTTCCAGGAGGAGGTCCAAGGTCCTGATGGTCAGCCAGGATAACCTTCATGTCCTGAAGCTGGCCCAGGCCTTGGTGGAGGTCAGGAGGCTGAGCGGCTCAGTGAGTCCAGGATGGACCGTCTCATCTGTCTCTGGCAGCGCCTGTCAGAGCGAGACAATCAGAGACTGCTCTACCCTTCCAGGTATCAGGAGAGGCAGATCAAGGGGCGCTTCAAGGCAGCAAAGGGTAAAAACATCATTTTCCTGCCAGGTAAAGCCTCCAGCGGTTAGTTTAGTCTTTAAAAACTATTTTCCCTCCTGATATCTGCTGTGTTAAACAGTTTTAAACACACTTTTCTTCACGTGCTGCAGCTGCATCCTTGGAGGGAACTCCAGCAAACTGGCCGGACACCAGCCGCCTGGTGGAGGCCGTCTGCAGCCAGCTCTGTGGCCTGCTTCCTGCAGTGACGCGTGTCGGGGGGTGGGGGGGTCATGAGGAGCCGGTGGTCCCTCATCCACAGCAGCAGTGGGAGAGGTCTGTGATGGAGCAGGGAGTCTCCATGGTTGCTCCATCTGTGGCAGACCGAGCCCTGCTTCCTGCAGAGGAGCCGTCCTTGGAGATGGTGATGGAACCTGTGCAGGTGTGGGCAGCTGAGCAGACACTGGGCTCAGCAGGATCAGGGTGTGTCCTACTGGCCACAGTAAGAATGGAGGAACGGAGGATGGACTTTAAAAGAGAATGTTATTATAATTCCTATTATAACCACCAGTCTTTTAAATAAACGTGTCTTAAATTTATTCAATCTTCTTGTCTTTGTTTTTGTTACATTTTTGCATTAAACTATTAGAAACCGCTGCATGTTTGTAGATAATGAAGACAGTAGGTTGTGTTTAGCAGGCTGACCTTTTTATCTCCAAGCTTTGATCTGTTTTCAGCTTTAACTCTGAATGATTCACAGAATTTCCAGGAACAAAGACTCTGAGGCCGAGTCGCTACCAGAGCTCGTTCTCCCCTTCACAGAGAAGAACGTCTGCCTGGAGATGAAGCAGCTCCACCACGGTGGAGACCAGCTCATCAAGAACCACGCAAACAGCTCCAGATTGTGCAGACCACAACATCCCAGCCCTCCTTCACTCTAGAATCAAAGTCTTAGGTTCTGGTTCACCGCATGTTTTATGATATTTAGGGTTTTAGAAAATAAGTTTTGGATTTTCTTCTTTTGTTCACTGTATACAGTTGTGCATATTTTAATTGAATATGCTTAAAAATATACACCGAACATGTAAAAAAAAGAATCTACAAATGTGATAATCATCAGATAAATTAATAGTATTAATGATAATTCACAGGGGCCCTAAAGGACCCAAATGGAGGCGAGGTTCATTCATTGTAGTGGTGACTGATTATGCATTCAGCCAATAGCTGGTTTCATGTGCAAATGAAGCCTGGAGAACTGAAAGAACCTTTCCTGAACCAATTGGTTCAAGTTCAATGATGTAGAAGGTTTTTATTTTTATTTTGTGGGAATAATTTGCTTTGGGTGGGTGGAAATAAATTGGGTGGATTTGGAGTCAGTTTGGCGGTTTTTCAGTTAACTTATTAACGTCATAAATTAATAATTTGTTCATAGCCAATATTGGGGAAATTTGACTCAACCAGGTACTGTTGACAAATCACAATGTTATAGTTCAGAGGAGTAAATTCAGCCTTTCAGCCAACAGTGGATTTACAATAAAGATAAGAAATCATGACCATAGTAAATTTAATTTCTTTAAGTAGAATTAAGTTTTGAATACTTATGTGTACACATTGTTCATGGTTTGTCTGTCAAATGTGAAAGGAATGTTTTCAAGTCTAATCTGATCTGCAAATATGCTGGGGGGGGGGAGAGAGTGGTGTCACATTACGTGTATTATAGGTGTACATCCAGGCCTGCCCTTACAGTAAATATAACATTTAATTGGCCTGGTTCTTGTGAGTTGTGGCGGTTTTTCCAGGTTTCTAGGCTGGAGAACCTTTGACTCTATCTGGCAACCCTCCTCAAGCGGTTTAAAGCCCCACCAGGCCTCATCTCAGAGTCACTCAGAATCCTCTGGTAGATTTTTCTAAGCGACTAGCAGCAAACCTGGCAACTTTCTTTTCTCTTAGAGCTTTTTCTCCATAACCCTTGAAAGCACCAACCGCTCCGGGGTCTCTGCCCTCATGCTGCAGGGGCGATGCTTCATACGCAGCACTTACAGGACAGGTTGCCAGTGACAGCCGTCATGTTTGTTTTCGCTCATTCTCCGCAGAAGGTTCCATTTATTAAACGGTAGGTGCTGAATTTATTTCATCCACACCGCCTCGCTTGCTAACCTTGCAGAACGACACAATATTAGCTCCATTAGCTGTTAGCTTGTCTGCTCCTGTCCTTACAAACAGAAACGTGACGCGTCTGGTTTAACGTGCTTTACAAATTGGTGGGTTTTAGCACCAAAATGTGATGCTGCACTTAACTCGGGTAAATATTGTTTTATGACAAATGTACAAAAATCCTTGTAAACGGTTTAATAGGTGATTTTCTGGGGTAGAGCTGTAGTCTGTGTGCTCCGTCCAATCAAAAGCTCGCTCCTTTAACAAAGTGTATCGGGGGACCAATCACAGGCCGCGTTTCTTTCCACGGAAAGCTCTAACACCCTCAACACCTGCTAGGTGAAGGAGGAGAGCCACATGTAATTAACGGTAAGAAATAACGTTATTTAACCCGCTGTGTGGCTGGCGAACCCAGCAGAACCCCGCGGTTCGGTTTAGTCCTGAAATGGTTCTGAATGCGAGGCTTTTAGGCGGTTTAACGGTCGCTTTCCATGGTTTGTCCGCTAGCTTGTTGCACATGTGGTCTGTAGCCGTTAGCCTGGGCTGCTGGTCAGGACCGGACCGAACCAGCTGGGTTCTAGTCCCAGAACTAAACCCAATGCTGTTCTGGGCGGGATTACTGTGCTCTGGGGTTTATTTGACAAGGAAACGGGTTTAAACGGAACCAATAAAGCCAGGGAGAAACCCGGGCTGCCTGGAAGATGGCGGCGGTGCAGCAGGTGTTCCCTGCGGGGCGGAGCGCTGCTTTAACTTCAGGATCTCCGCAGCTTTTGTTTCCTGCTGTTCTTGAACTTAAAGTCCTGCGATGATCGACTTTACATGAATGTGGATTAAATGTTATTTCTATAAAATAGAAGATAAATGTTTCAATAAAATGACGAAATGTATAAATAAAATGCCAGCGGAAGCAGCTCTCCTCCTGCAGAAGCTCCCTTTTCATTAAATCGCCCCTTTTTTTTTCTTTTAGTAAAGCTTTTTTCAACAAATCTTAATTTTATTCAGCAAATCTCCAATGTTTTTCTCAGTAAAGCTCTTTCCCCCCTCAATAAATCTTAGTTTTAGTCACTAAATCTCCGTTTTTCTCAGTAAATCTCGGCGTTTTCCAGCAGATCAGCTGATGGTCCTCCTCTCTGTGAACATTAAATGACTTGTTTCCCAGCATAAGGCAGTCTGCTGACAGGAGGACCGGTTATTCCTCCGGTTTAACGGGAACTAAACTAGGACCTGTGAAGGAGTCTAAACGGGGGAACCGGGAGTGTTCGTAGCTTTCCTATCAGGAAGTTGCTGCTTTTCAGGCTTTATCCCAAGCAAAAGGCGCTTCAGCAAGGCCGGTTTTTTGCGCAGCTCTGGACGCGCAGCTTTACCGGAAGTGGCTCTGGACGCGCGGAGGAGAAAAGCGGATGTAGGAGGCCGACTTCCGGTGGTTGTAAAACAACTTATTTTGCTGTTTATTATCTTTTGTAGGTATTTTAAAAATGAAAATGAGGAACGCTTCACGAATTTGCGTGTCATCCTTGCGCAGGGGCCATGCTAATCTTCTCTGTATCGTTCCAATTTTAGTATATGTCCTAGTAAACTAGGACGAGAACTACAAGTCCCAGAGAGGTATTTATAGTCCTCACTTCTTACTTAATGTTCCTCGGGTCCTGCATATGATCTCAGTTACTCATCAGAGGACATCACAGGCACAGCATCTGCACTTAGACCCAACTGGTGGTTCTGAATTACTCTGTGCTGCTTTATCTCTAGATCTGATCTTATTTCACTATTTCAGATCCATGGATTCACAGATGCATGATGGGACACGCAGACACGCACCACCCGATTGGCTGGCTGAGGACAAAAGGACGAAGGGACTGCTGTTGTGGTGATCAGACTCCTTTAAGGAGAGGTAGGAAGCCCCACCGACGGGTCCCCGGGCTGGGTAGTTCTACAGAACCTCTGTTTTTCGAACCTCCTGGCAGTGATGGTCCAGATGAAGCCTCTGGACCAGGAAACATTGAATCAGAAGCGATTCCTGGCACCGGTTCCCCTCACTGTGGTCTCTGGTGTCCTCTGGTGGCCGAAGCAGGGAAGTGCAGCTCTTTCTGCAAGCAGGAAAAGGCTCCTTCCTAATCTCTGCCGGCTCTGCAAAGCTGATTTATCAGCTTCTAATTATCCAGCCATAACCCTCTATGATATTAGACTTTATAGAAATAATGTAATGTCCTTTTTAAACATTTTTAATTATAAACTTGCCTTGTTTGAACATCCTCTGGGATGTGCTCTCCATGTTAATAACTGAAATGCTGAAACACACACCTCAAGCAGTTTTAACACTTTATATCAGGTTTTCTTTTTCTTTATCTGATTATTTAAAACGGAAAAACAGCTGAAGTTGCAAATGTCCTCAGAATCAGGTCGGGCAGGTCCTCCTTTCTCAACTCCAAGGCGCTTCCTTTTGCCCAAACGTGATAAATTTTACTTTGGCCTTAATTGTGACTCATTCTGGCTAAATTAGTTTAAGAAGTGATCTCAGTAAACTGTAGTTGGGGGTTGCATTAAAAACCAAACAGACTTGTTGATGGAGTGAGGTTTCTGTGGATTAAAACCCATATTTATAGAAGTTATTTTTAAAATGGCAGAGTCAGAGGGTCACATCAGAGGAGCAGGAAGACAACACAGCTCGGTACCTCCAGGAGATTCAGTTCAGCTGACCTTAGGGGCAGAGAGAGCGAGGAGCGAGACGGTGGGGCTAAGTCATTTAAACAAATGAAAATAAGACTTTTAAAATGTACTGGGAGCCAATGGTGTGAGGCCAGAACAGAGATCATATGCTCTTTTATTTGAGTAACTGTAAGACTCGCAGCAGCGTTTTGAACCAGCTGTAGACAACAAAGCAAAGACTGATTCGCTCCAACATAAATTCTGTTGCAGTAATCCAGGTGGAATGATTTAAAATCATGGATCGACGTTTCAAGGAGCTGTCTTGACAGAATTTTAATTTTGACTGCTGCCTTAAGTGATAAAAACATGATCTAACAACTGCTCTGATCTGACCATCTAATTTTTAAACACTGTCTAACTTAAAACCCAAATCAGTGACGCTTGGTTTAAAATATGCAGTCAGGGGTCCCAGATCAACAGCACCAGGGTCACAGGAGCGACTTGGTCCAAACAGTATTATTAAGTTTTCTTATTGTTTAAATTAAAGTTCAGGGCAAGCCAAGCTTTAATGTCTTCCAGAGAGTCCAGCAGGCCCTTCACTAATGGATCATTACACTGAAAGTTGTCAAAATAACACCGTGAGCGTAACAGTGCTACGTGCTAAGCTAACAGTATGACACATAGAGCTGTGCATAAAAATCGATACAAAGATTAATATCGATTTTTTTAAAAAATGATTTAAAACCGATATTCTGGCTTTCAATATCGATATACCTCCCAACACCTAGGGGGCGCTATTGCAGCCTAACCTTCATCCCTAAAATCAGACGTTTGGGCACGTTTTTGGTTTCTGTGATACATTAAATGCATTCGACCAAATGCACTTTGTTTTCCTGTTAATATATCAGTGTTCAATAAATTGAACATAAATATAATATTTGGCTGGTTTTGTTGATTGAATGACTTTGAGCATTTGAAAGTAATGAATATCGATATTGGAGTCAAATCAAATCAAATGCAGCTATATCGAGAATCGTATTGTATCGTGAGCTATGTATCGAAAATCGTATCGAATCGGCTCATCCTAGATGATACCCAGCCCTAATGACACAGCTGTTTTAGAGCAACATAAAGCTCACATGCTTTAGTGAAGTTGTAACCCACCCGTTTACTCCTTGGTTCATGCAGTTTTAAATTTTATATTTAAGTCACACCTGAATATAAGTTGCAGGATCGGCCAAACTATGAAAAAAGTGCGACTTGTAGTCCGAAAAATACAGTAATTAAATTCTGGTGTCTGTGTGGAAATGATTTACCAGGTAATCTTCTAAAAAGCTGGTTTCAGGTTTAATTTGTTTTTCTGCATTTCTAAACCTTTAGCTGTGCTCAGTCACAGCAAGGACACGCCAGGTGCAGCTTCATAATGCTGAAGTGATGGTGATGAAACCTGCTGAGATAATATTACTTTCTATTTAACATTTCATTTAATCTTCAATGGCAAAACATGTAGTTAAAATGTTCAGCAGCTTCTCAGGGTCTCAAAAGCTTAAATTCACTCCACTGAGATTCTTTCGTGAAGCAACTCAGCAGAATCCTCTATGATGGATTAAAAGGAGCGTGAAGAACCTGACTTCATACTTTAAACATTCTGCTGCTGTTGAACAAAGAAAGGAGGACATGCTCCATTAGCTGCACCTCCCTCCGGTCCTGCCTCCATCCTGGTGAAGCGCCGACTCGTTACAGGAAGAGTCGGCGTTCACCTCAGCTACAATCTGCTGTCCTCAGACCAACAGAGAAGTTTTCTTCTTTAACAGTTGGGACATCTAGCTCAAAACGTAAGTTTGCTTTGTTTTATATTGACCTTTGTCTTCAATAACCTTCCTGTTTGTTTCTGCTCACTTCCTATTCAAACGCAAACTTCTGTTTTAGAAGAATATTAGTTATTCACTGAAAAAATAAAATAATTACAAGACGCTGTTTGTTCTGATTTCATGTACCATGTTTGATTTTGACACCTGTCGTTTAAAATCAGTAAAAGAAAAAACGTCTTGGTGAGTTTTAAACTGAATAAAGTTGGTTATCAGTCAAGAGGAAGAGTTCACAGTCTGTTTGCAGAGGGAGGAAAAGCAAACATTGGTAATAATGCCTTCACAAACACACAGAGCTCCAATAATAGAGAAACTGAAAGTAGCTGGGATGTAAATCAGCCAGACGGTTGTGTAACATACTTTTAATGCAGTTTCTTCTAAAAACCCTCAGTTGTTGCCCATCTTATATTCATAGGACTTAGTTTTTGTCAGAATTCTTCTTAAATCTATTCCTGTTATCGTTTAACTGCATTGTTTTAGCATCATTATAGTTGAACCTGAACCAAAACCAGATTTTCCAGTTCGACTGTGTCAGGATGCAGCTTATTGGCTGCATGCTGAACCTCTCTCCCTCTCTCTCGTTCCTGCACAGCCTGATCGGTTTCACCTGGCAGGCTGCAATTAACCCACAACTGCTTCCACCTGTTTCCACCGCTTTATAAGACTCACCTCTTTCTGTTCCCGTCGCCGGTCCATAGCGTTCACTCCCGCTCAGTCCCTGCCAGTATTCTTGTCAGCTCCGTTTGTTACCGTCAGCCTGAAGACTCCTTTCACCAGGTCTTGTTACAGTCAGCCCAAAGACTTTCCGACAGTTTGTTTTCTTCAGAATTCGGCTCAGACGTTCAGCCCTCCACCGCTCGGCTCAGACGTTCAGCCCTCCACCGCTCGGCTCAGACGTTCAGCCCTCCACCGCTCGGCTCAGACGTTCAGCCCTCCACCGCTCGGCTCAGACGTTCAGCCCTCCACTGCACGGCTCAGACGTTCTGTTCTCCACTTCTCGGCTCTGAGGTTCTGCTCGCCTCTGCTCGGCTCTGACGCTCTGCTCGCCACTGCTCGGCTCTGATGCTCTGCTCTCCTGCACCCGGCTCAGATGTTCTGCTCTCCAGTGCTCGGCTCCAGAGTTCCTCCCGGTCAGTCTCTCCACACTCCTCCTGCCGGCCAGCTTCTACACCCTTCACCTCCGTCCGTTGAAAGACTCTGGTCTCATCCTCCATCTTTCACACTATTCAATAAAACTCACTCATAAGAACTGACTCTGTGTGTGCGTGCTGTGTCCGGGTTCATCCCAGAAAAATATATCATAACATTATGGACCGGCCAAGGGATGAACCCGAGCACGCACAGAGCCTGGTGTAGAAGCTGGTAGGATCTGCCTCGCCTCCGGTTCGTCTCGCCTGGGTCGCAAAGTTGCGACGCCACGCTTCTGGATTCATCTTGCCTGGGTCGCTGAGTTGCGACGCCACGTTTCCGTCTCGTCTCGCCTGGGTCGCAAAGTTGCGACGCCACGTTTCCGTCTCGTCTCGCCTGGGTCGCAGAGTTGCGACGCCCCGCCTCTGACTCTGTTTTCCTGGTCCGCCTTCCCCGCTGCTCAGCACTAAGGACGGCGCTCCTCGCCGTCGCTGCCCAGCGCTAACTTTTGCTGCTGCCCAGCGTATTCAGACTTTGCTGCCCAGCGCCTTCTGGTTTTTGTTTGGAGTTATTTTTTGGTGTTGTGTTCTAGATCTGCTTTAGTTTCTAGTCTTTTTGTATATTTTTTATTGTTTTAGAAGAATTATTTCCGCCTTCTGTTCTTTGTTTTGGCTCAACCTTAGTTTTTGCTTTACTTAGGATTTTTTGAGATTTATGTTGCTTTTGAGTATTGTGTTTTATTTTGTTGTTTTTGTCCGGGTTTTTGTGTCCCAGGTTTATTCTAGTCATTCGGGTTTTTCTTTAGTAGTCTAGTTTTTGGTTTTCTTAGTCAGCTAGTTCGGGTTTTGTTCTCCGTCTTCTTGTTTTAGCCATAGCCCTGATTTAGTGTTCTAGGTTCGCCTTAGTCTTCTGAGTTTTGTTTTTGAGTTCCAGTTTTTTTTTATTTTAGACTTCTTGCTTGCTTCTGTACAGATTTCTAGCTCTAGTTATCTAGTTTTTCATTAGTTTAGTTGTACTTACCCTCATCTCCCTGTTCTGTTTCGTTTCATAGTGTTGCTTTAGCGTTTGGTTCGATTCCCAGTTGCCAGTCTCGTTTTGATTTGTCAGTAGATCCGGTTTTTAGCACTGTAATTTCGTCAGCCCTGTAATTCCACTCTAGCCCTGTAGTTTTAGTCTTGTTCTGTATTTGTTTTTCTTTATTTAGTTTTGTTTGTCTTTATTTCCCCCCCCCCTTAGTATTTATGTGTCTGGGTTCCTGCGCCATCTGGGTTCCTGCGCTGTATGGGTTCCTGCGTTGGATGGAGTCCAGCGCTTTTAAAGGTCCCTGCGCTCTCTAAGGTCCCTGCGCTTTCTAGGTCCCTACACCCATCTGTTTTCTTTGTTTGTTTTTGCTCTGTTTAGGTTAGTTTAGTTCCCTTCAGTAGTTGTTTGCTCTGTCTTGCCCTAGTGTCTCTGTGTTGTTCCCCTGTTTAGGCGCATGCAGGTCGCCGCCAGAGCCCTCCGGCGCACCTATGTCGCCGGCTGTGCCCTCTGGTGCGCCAGACTGTCGCTGCCCTGCGCATGCAGGTCGCTACCAGAGCCCTCCGGCGCTCCTATGTCGCCAGCTGAGCCCTCTGGTACGCCAGCCTGTCGCTACCCAGTGCACGCAGGTCGCCGCCAGAGCCCTCCGGTGCTTTAGTCGCTGTCTGTGCCCTCTGGCGCGCCTGGCCTGTTGCTGCCTAGCTCACCCTCTTATTCTTATTATTCCTTTGTTTAGGCGCTGCCAGAGCCCTCCGGCGCTCCTATGTCGCCGGCTGAGCCCTCTGGCGCGTTTGGCCTGTTGCTGCTTAGCTTACCCTCTAGATCCTGGTGTTTACGTTCATCTTGATTCCTCGATGTCTTTAGGCGCCTTTTGTTCTTGGTTTCCCGGCGTGTTTAGACGCCGTTTGTTCTTGGTTCCTCGGCGTGTTAAGACGCCCTCTGTCTCAGTTTCCTGGTGTTTAGATTCCTGGCGTTTTAGAAATTCCTTTATTCCTTGTGCCCCGGCGTTCCCCTTGCGCCCCGGCAATCTCCTTCCTCGCGCCCCGGCGTTCTCCCCACGCCCCGGCGTTCTCTTCCCCAAGCCCCGGCGTTTCCCTCACGCCCCGGCGGGTTTTCCCCTGGCGTTTCTGTACACCAGTCGTGTTCCAGCAGGAGTTGTTGAGCCTTGGTGTTTTCGTACGCCTGTTCTTCCCTCTGGCGTTGTCGTACGCTTGTTCTTCCCTCTGGCGTTGTCGTACGCTTGTTCTTCCCTCTGGCGTTGTCGTACGCCTGTTCTTCCCTCTGGCGTTGTCGTACGCTTGTTCTTCCCTCTGGCGTTGTCGTACACCTGTTCTTCCCTCTGGCGTTGTCGTACGCCTGTTCTTCCCTCTGGCGTTGTCGTACACTTGTTCTTCCCTCTGGCGTTGTCGTACGCTTATTCTTCCCTCTGGCGTTGTCGTACGCCTGTTCTTCCCTCTGGCGTTGTCGTACGCCCGTTCCTTCCCTCTGGCGTTGTCGTACGCCCGTTCCTTCCCTCTGGCGTTGTCGTACGCCCGTTCCTTCCCTCTGGCGTTGTCGTACGCCCGTTCCTTCCCTCTGGCGTTGTCGTACGCCCGTTCCTTCCCCTTGGCGTTGTCGTACGCCCGTTCCTTCCCCTTGGCGTTAAGTACGCCCGTTCCTTCCCCTTGGCGTTAAGTACGCCCGTTCCTTCCCCTTGGCGTTAAGTACGCCCGTTCCTTCCCTTAGGCGTTAAGTACGCCCGTTCCTTCCCCTTGGCGTTAAGTACGCCCGTTCCTTCCCTTTGGCGTTAAGTACGCCCGTTCCTTCCCTTTGGCGTTAAGTACGCCCGTTCCTTCCCTTTGGCGTTAAGTACGCCCGTTCCTTCCCTTTGGCGTTAAGTACGCCCGTTCCTTCCCTTTGGCGTTAAGTACGCCCGTTCCTTCCCTTTGGCGTTAAGTACGCCCGTTCCTTCCCTTTGGCGTTAAGTACGTCCGTTCTTTCCCTCTTGGCGTTTTCGTACGCCTATATTTTCCCCTTGGCGCTGTCATGCGTCCGTTTCGCCTCGGCGTTTCCCTCACGCCCTGGCGAACTTCTCCCTTACGCCCCGGCGGTTCCCTCACGCCCCGGCGATCTTGCCCCTTGGGCCCCAGCGCTCCTCTCACGCTTCGGCGTTGTTTCTCCTTGGCGTTTCCACACGCCCGTTCCTTGCCCTTGGCGTTTCCATACACCCGTTCCCTCCCCTTGGCGTTTCCATACGCCCGTTCCTTACCCTTTGGCGTTTCCATACGCCCGATCCTTCCCTTTTTGGCGTTTCCATACGCCCGATCCTTCCCTTTTTGGCGTTGTGTACGCCCGTTCTTTCCCTTTTGGCGCTGTGTTGCGCCCGTTCCTTCCCTTTGGCGCTGTGTTGCGCCCGTTCCTTCCCTTTGGCGCTGTGTTGTGCTCGCTCTTATCCCCGGCGCTGTCAAGCGATCGCTTTATCCCCCGGTGCAGTCAAGCGTTCGTGCCTTTCCCTGATGTGCCGCGCCCTGGTTGTGCTTTGGCACATCAGTGTTCACTAGCTCCTTGGTTCCCCGTGTTCTCTAGCTCCTTGGTTCCCCAGTGTTCTCTAGTTCTTTGGTTCCCCGTGTTTTCTGGCCCCTTTTGGTTCCTCGTGTTTGCTGGCTCTTTGGTCCCTCAGTGTTCAGTTTTGACTGTTGCCCGCCTTCCTGGGCCCCCTCCACCCGCCCGGCGTGGGGATTCTGGGCCGTCCGGTGTCCGGCCTTGGGGGGGGGGGGGGGGTACTGTCAGGATGCAGCTTATTGGCTGCATGCTGAACCTCTCTCCCTCTCTCTCGTTCCTGCACAGCCTGATCGGTTTCACCTGGCAGGCTGCAATTAACCCACAACTGCTTCCACCTGTTTCCACCGCTTTATAAGACTCACCTCTTTCTGTTCCCGTCGCCGGTCCATAGCGTTCACTCCCGCTCAGTCCCTGCCAGTATTCTTGTCAGCTCCGTTTGTTACCGTCAGCCTGAAGACTCCTTTCACCAGGTCTTGTTACAGTCAGCCCAAAGACTTTCCGACAGTTTGTTTTCTTCAGAATTCGGCTCAGACGTTCAGCCCTCCACCGCTCGGCTCAGACGTTCAGCCCTCCACCGCTCGGCTCAGACGTTCAGCCCTCCACCGCTCGGCTCAGACGTTCAGCCCTCCACCGCTCGGCTCAGACGTTCAGCCCTCCACTGCACGGCTCAGACGTTCAGCCCTCCACTGCACGGCTCAGACGTTCAGCCCTCCACTGCACGGCTCAGACGTTCAGCCCTCCACTGCACGGCTCAGACGTTCTGTTCTCCACTGCTTGGCTCTGACGTTCTGCTCTCCACTGCTCGGCTCTGACGCTCTGCTCTCCACTGCTCGGCTCTGACGCTCTGCTCGCCACTGCTCGGCTCTGATGCTCTGCTCGCCACTGCTCGGCTCTGATGCTCTGCGCTCCACGGCTCGGCTCTGATGCTCTGCTCTCCTGCACCCGGCTCAGATGTTCTGCTCTCCAGTGCTCGGCTCCAGAGTTCCTCCCGGTCAGTCTCTCCACACTCCTCCTGCCGGCCAGCTTCTACACCCTTCACCTCCGTCCGTTGAAAGACTCTGGTCTCATCCTCCATCTTCCACACTATTCAATAAAACTCACTCATAAGAACTGACTCTGTGTGTGCGTGCTGTGTCCGGGTTCATCCCAGAAAAATATATCATAACAGACTCTATTAAATGACAACAAACATTCAACCATTTGTTTATAGTGGATTAGAGTTTGTCTTTCAGTTTCTTTCAGAGGCTACACCTTTCAAATGTTTGTGTCAATTTTACACTATTCAACTATAATCTTCAACAGAGAAAATAGTCTTTATAAAGTGGTGTCAGTTTATTGTCATTAAAGCACCTAGAACATAGAAAAACGTTCCAAACGTTTTGGAAAATTAATAAAAGAAATTCCCTTCATTTGGTCACAATCTTCATATTGTGAGTCACTCCAGTCACTCCATTTTGTTGTTGCCATAATATGTCTGTTGAGGCAATATTCGGGACAGATCTGTTCACAATTTGACTGAAAAGCAAACTATTCAAGCGTTACCACTCACTGTTTATATGAATCTAATATGGCTGTGACACATGCGCACTGGGCTCTTCTAAATATAGTAATTTGACGTAATCTTAGAAATGTCCCTCCCCATCCATCGGAGACACAAAGCCGCATCAGTCCTTGCCAGCTTTGATGCAACTTCCTCATGTAGATCTAGGAAAGTAAGGCGTGGAGCATCGTCTAGTATTTGTGTATACAAACTGCAGGCTGCAGTCAAAATATGGAAAAAAAGAGTGTCAAAATGGCAGACTTAAATGTGGCTAAAAACACAGGACATCCTGGCTACAATGGGACAGTTGACAACCCTAGTTTCCTATAAACAGTCTACCAGCTGTCCTGAAGTCCTGGTTGTGCAGCTTCTGCTAAAGGGCCGCTACGTGAAACTACCATTGGTGTTTAGACAGATACAGAAAAATTACATGAAAGCCTTAGTAGCGCCAAAGCTAATGCTAAGCTAGCAACCCCTTACCAAGCCAACAAAAACCATGTGAAACACAAAGGGTTCCCAAATGTAAAGTGCAACAATACTGCTGTTGAACTCCAAGGTCAACTCCAAAGAAAACCAGCCTAGTCCCTTAAGAGGGAAACGTTAAGGTCCTGTCTGTCTGGCCTGCCGTCGCTTGAGAAGAAAAGCAGACTGAAGCCGGTATTATATCTTTAATGGCTTATTGAAACAGTGGATTTTAACATTGTTTACATAAAGTGGCAACATGTCTCTGTAACGTGAACTGTAATTAATCAAAGCAAGGCAAAACAACAATACGGCTCCCCCGCTCCCCTCTCTTCTTTCAAAACCCGGCACAGGTAACCTCTATTGAAGCAACCAGCCCCCTTCACCAAATGTGTCACATGACACACACTCTACGCATCACCATACCAACCATACACCATGTGACAAAGAAACATAATACATTTATGGCTCTTACAACTGCCTTTGGAGTTACCTTTTTATACTTTACTGTATAACATCCATCTAACCTTCTATCTAACAATTTATCATTTTAAATTATCTAAAAATTCAACAACCTCGTCCCTATCAGAGTGTAATTCCTCTTGGACTCATGGAATTCCCAGTCACTCCTTAAAACGGTCCGGCAGAAGACCGCCATGTTGAGCCTGGTTCTGCCAGAGGTTTCTTCCCAAAGGGGAGTTTTTCCTCTCCACAGTCGCTTCATGCTTGCTCATCATGGACAGTTCATGCAAACTGTGTTTATCCAAGTTGGACATCTAGCTCAAACAGATCATCATATGCTATGCTATATGCTATATACGCCTGCTTATGCATATTGAAGTATTCAGCATGAATTTTTCCTGCCGAGGTCTGAATTGTATCAATACAATTCTTCTAATTGCCTTTTCTTTCTGTGTGAGTTTTTCAGATTGAATTATTACATGTTGTGCTCTTGTTTTTTGCATCAATTACCAAAACAATCCTAAAAATAGAATAACACATCATCATTATACAATCCATACATTTAGCTTTCCCATCAAAGTCTGTATTGTTGTGTGGAAATGTTGTTTTATCATTGGTGTACTGAGCTCCATGTCTCCGTCTGTGATTCCTCCACAGGTGAAGGTATAAAGCATAAGACCTGATGTGGATGTGAATTCAGCATGGACCAGTGTGATGACAGAGAGGAGGCAGTCCCTCACTCTGAAACCACTCTGTGTGGGGAACATGAGAGCCAGAGCAAAGTTCAGTGGTGAGGTCAACAGCTGTGACTGTCCATGACTCTTCATGTCAGCACTCAGCTCGGTCATCACTAAACCTTCTTCATTCACAGGAAACAACCTGAAAAAGAGCCTGAACCCAGTTGTGTCTCATTTAAAAGTGACATGTCAATGCTGCTGCCTTTGACTTTTAAACAAAGTGATTCATCTGATAAACAGTAAGTGTGTCACACTAAATATTCTTCCTAAATGTGTATCATCACCCCTTCACATCCACAGCTCTCTATCCGTCTCTGTCAGGAGGACAGAGTAGTTGTGTTGGATTACACTGCCCTGATTCTAACGACATCCCACAATCCCCTGTGTCCTCACCACCAATGCTAAATCCTTCCTCTCCTGCACTGTGCAGCTCCCATACCACACAGTTATTCTGAGACATAAAATGCTTTCTATTTTGGGTCTGTAAAGGTTTTTTAGCAGCTTAGTGGAAAGTCCAGTCCTTTTCAGTTTCCTGAGGAAGAAGGGTTGAAGGAAATGTGAATGCACAGAATCTTGATGCTGTCCACGTTCTTCACCACCTCCCCCTGTATGCAGAGAGGAGCATGTTCAGTCCTCCTGGACCTCCTGTAGTCCACTATGACCTTCTTGATCCTGCTGGTGCTCAGGATGTATAATGGTTACTGCTGGTTAACCCCATATTCAGCCGGACACAGAGTTACGTTCTTAAAAAGTTTATTATGAGGATGAGTAATGGTAGAAGGTGCAGGCAGACATGGATGAGCAGGGAACCAGAATATGCAGTTAACAACAGAACAGGTGATGTGGACCGGGGAACCACCAGAACGGCAGAGCAAGCAGCTGCAACTTACGGGAAAACAGACTGAATTGCAGCACAGAGACACGGGCAACTTATTTCTGGAGATTCTAGCTGGCTGAGCACACAGGATCTGGTAGAGGACGGGTACATCATACTGGAAGAGAAGAGAAGAGACGTTCTGGCAGGGCTGAGTTGGCTGAGACAGGTATATGTAGACAGGTGAACAGGGTTTACTAATTAGTGCAGCAGGTGGATCTGATTAACAGCAAGATGTTGGCTCTAAGGAGACTGAGCTGATTGGATAGTGGCAGAGAGGTGAAGGCTGATCCAAGAAAAATCCAAAATAAACAAACAAAAAGCTAAACCATGACAGGATGAGGTCGTTCTTAGAGCACCACTGTGTCAGATTGTGGACCTCATCATTGTTGGAGATGAGAGCCACTACAGTGTTGTGGTCCACTAACTTCACCACTGTGTCTGTGGGGCTGACAGCAGAACAGTCTGGGTGAAAAGTGAAGTGAAGTGAAGAGCACCCTGTGGTGCTCCTGTTTTGAGGATCAGTGGAGCAGATGTTCTCTGTCCTGACCACCTGGGTCTGTTGGTGAGAAAGTCACTGATCCAGGAGCAGAGAGTTGTGGAGAATCCATGTTGTGGAGCTTCAGACCCAGCATGTCTGGTAGATGTTCAGGATCCCTGCTGCTTGGAGAGTCAAAGCGAGCAAAGAAGCTGTTTAATGTGTCAGGGAGAGCCGAGTCGTTTCTGGGCTGCAGATTGCTGTTCTTATAGTCTGTAATGGTCCTGATGCCTCTCCACATGCTGCTGAAGTGGTCCTCAGTGCGTTGCTTGTATCTGTGCTTTGCCTTTTTCAACTCACTTCTAGCCTGGCTGTAGGTCAGTCTGTCTGCTGATCTGAATGCTGCATCCCAGGCCTTCAGCAGGAATCGCACTGTGCTGTCTACCCATGGGTTCTGGTTCTGAAACATCCTGATTGTCTCTGTGGGTAGGACAGCATCAGAGCAGGAGAGAATATAGGACAGATGATGTATGATCCTCTAGATCAGCGTCCTCTATAAATACACCCTAGTCGGTGTGTTCAAAACAATCTTGTAAGGCTGAGCAGGCCTCCTCAGTCCAAATCTGAATGGTTTTGATCACAGGTCTGGTTCTGCTAATCAGTGGTTTATAAACAGGGATCAGGTCCACAGAGATGGGATTGGAGGAGTTTGACCCCACATCTTCTCTCCTATAATGGAATAGAGCTTGGAGTGGCAATAAGATGAACAAAAGCATAAAGACAAACATAAAAGCCGGGTACCGTCATGTCAGTGCTCAGCTCGCTCATCAGCAGACCTTTATTCACAAGGAAACAACCTGAACTAGAACCTGAACCTAGCTGTGTGTCATTTAAGAGTGACAGGTCAATTGTGCTTCCTATTGAAATGTGCTTTACAAATAAACTTGCCTTACCTTGGAATATTAAACAAAGTGATTCATCAGTTGAAAAGTAAGCTTCTCACAGTATTACAACTAGGGCTGGGTATTTTGACCAAAGTCCTGAATCGATTCGATTTCGATTCATACATCTATGAATCAATTACTTTCGATTAAGTTCGATTCGATCTGCTCTTACAATAATAAAAGTGGCTCAACTGTGTTGCGAAATACACATGTATTTTATTTTTTCACTTCACATTAAACAAAGTGCAAACAAAGTGCAGACTTGTAAACAAAACTGTCTCAAAAGTGCACATTTGTATAAATAAAAGTATTTACTTTTTAACTAAACACTGCAATTTGCATCAAGGGATTTTCTATTTTAAAGGCCAAAAAATACTGGCAAATAAATACAAAATAAGTTGAACTGCTAAGTCAAATTATTGTCTTTCTTTTCACTTCTCATTAAGCTGCTTAGGCAGCTCCTTTTTGCAGTGACAATGTCACCAGCTGTTGAAAATACCCTCTCTGATGCAATACTGGTCCCTGGGACACAAAGATAATGCCTTGCAAGGCGAGCCAACAGTGGATATTCCCTTTCGTTTCACTTCCACCAGATCAAAGGATTTTCATTCAGCCCAGCAGGATTTTCAGCTTTGTATCTTCTAACTTCATCTTCAGCCCTTATTGCTGGAGTTTTCAGTCCCTGATCTTTTACTGTTGTTAAATAGACTGTCCCAAGGAGAGACTCCAAGGTGCTGGATTTCTTTGGCTTCTTGGGCAAAGTATCCTCAGCTTCTTTATTAGTATCATTGCCACCATCTTGCTGTTGAATTGGACAGAAAAAAAAAAGATTGAGCATAATTTAACTCTAAAATTAAGTAATGTTCTTTCTAATCCAATCTTTTAATCATCAGTGAAAACACTCTTATTAAATCAAAACATTTCTAAATACTTACATCACATGCAGCAGTGGCAGCTTCAGCCTGCAGCCTGGAGAAGGTGTCATTTTGTTCTGAAGCAGACAGGAATGGAAGGGCCTTAAAGCGAGGATCCAGCGCGGACGCTGCATACAAGGTGTCCTTTTGTCCATCATATCTTGGAAAAAAGGTGTAACAGTTTGAGTGAGGATAAGTACATGATGGAATATGGTCACTGACTCCTACAACTGAAAAACTAAAAAAGGCACATAAAGTAAAAAAAAATACATACCTTGTCCCCAAGTTATTCTTTACAGCAGCTTTTAAGTCCCTGACTACAGCGCTGTCTTCTAGGCTGGGGGTGAAGGCATCCTGAAGCAGGGCGAGCAGTGGGGCGATGACGGAAAGAGTTGGCTGCTTGTCCTCCGACATCGCCAACGTAGCTTCTTTCATCGGTTTCAACACCCGGACCAAATCCTCAGCAGTTGTTACATCTTCCTCTGTTAGGGTGCACAAGTCCTTTTCATTCCTGCGCACGTCTTGAGAAAGGAGAGTAGCAGAGATGGCTGGTTGTTGCTCCAAAAAGCGCTCCAGCATGTCCAGTGCACTGTTCCATCTTGTCACCACGTCAAGTGTTAGTTTGTGCGCTGGTAGTTGAAGCAGCTTATGTTTTTCTTTCAGTATGTAGCTTGCCGTTGTACTTCGGTGAAAGAATGCTGCTATACGCCTCACACGAGCAAGCAGACGTGTCACAGCGGGGATTTTTAGACCTCCTTGTGAGGCTAAGTTCAGCGTGTGCGCGAAGCAGCCGACATGCATCAGTTGCGTTATTTCCACTGCACGAACCATATTTGCGGCATTGTCCGTAACAACCACTGGTTGTTTGCTGGTCAGCCCCCATGTCTGTATTGCCCCCGTCAACATATCGGCTAGATTTGCAGCGGTGTGGCTCGAAGTAACTTCGGTGGTCTGCAGCACATAAGACGCGAGGCGCCACTCGTTATCGATGTAGTGGGAAGTCACCGTCATGTAGGATTAAGTTGACAGCGATGTCCATGTGTCACAAGTTATGCCGACTCTCTCTGCTGATTGCATTTTCATTTGGATGTCGTCTTTCACTCGTGTGTACATTATGGGGATAACAGTTTCTGTCAGATGTTTGCGTTGCACCATAACGTAGTGTGGTTCGAGCACATGAAGGAGCCGCTTGAAGCCTTCATTTTCCACTACCGAGTAGGGGCATAAATCCTTGCACACAAAAGTTGCGATGGCCTCTGTTATCTTAATGGCCCGCGGAGAATCTGCTGGTAATGCAAGCGAGTCCCTCAATTTAATTTGTTTAGCTCCGGAAGGTTTGTTGTCGAATGTTAGCTTAGCATGATACCTTGTCAGGTGATTTCGGTGATTTGCAGTGTTTCTACAATAACTGACCTCCGCTTGACAGATCTTGCATCCTCTTTAGTTATTTTAAATCCAAAATGGTTCCAGACGTCAGACTTCAGTTGGGAGGGCTTGCTGAGCGGTGCGTTACTTGCGTCAGCCATTTTGCATTTGCCCACGCCCACTCTTGTACGTCAACATCACTCACATCACTATAAAACTAATCGATGTCATTACCTACACATCAATTTTGTAAAATTTTAATGGAATCGATCCAACATCGATTAAGTCGATTTTTTTACCCAGCCCTAATTACAACATGATTGGAAAATGCTTTACATTGTAAAATAATTATTTTACATTAATCCAATTCAATTTTATTTATATAGCACCAATGAAACATGTAATCTCAAGGCACTTTCCAAAGTCAAATTCAAAAAGTATTGAATTGAATGTAAACACTGCGGAGCTGCATTTCCATGTCGTCTTGGAACTCAAAAGTTGGGGTTTTGAATCCTGCTTGTTCCTCAGCCACATTGGTGTTCCCCTTGACAAACATGATTTTTTCACGGATTGTACTGCCAGAGTTCAGACTTCCTCAGTGGTCCATCTACCCAGCAGCATCTAACACCTCTGGACTCCATATTTATGGTCTGTTAAACAACTACTTTTCCATCCGTTGTGTTTAGTCATCATCATGCTGCACTGTGGGACGAGGATGAAGAGCAAATGAGGAGCAACAGAGGTGCCTTGATGAAGAGCACACTGAATGTCCAGGAGGAGCAGCTGGCTGACCATCTGCAGAGCAGTAAGATCATTTATTTAAAAGGTTTGAATTTCTGAATAAAATGTTTATTGAGTAAAATATTTCATCAGTTTTAACAATTTTCTTTTTACTTAGAGCTTGTGTCCCAAGTTTGTCGTGAAAATTTTCAATCATCTCAGAAGAAGAGGTTCCAGTACATGTTTGAGGGGATCGCTAAAGCAGGAAGTCCAACCCTTCTGAACCAGATCTACACAGAGCTCTACATCACAGGGGGAGGGACTGGAGAGGTCAATGATGAACATGAGGTCAGACAGATTGAAACAGCATCCAGGAAACCACACAGACCGGAAACAACCATCAGACAAGAAGACATCTTTAAAGTCCCACTTGGAAGAGATCAACCAATCAGAACAGTGATGACAAAGGGAGTGGCTGGCATTGGGAAAACAGTTTTAACCCAGAAGTTCACTCTGGACTGGGCTGAAGGCAAAGTCCACCAGAACATCCAGTTCATTTTTCCATTCACCTTCAGAGAGCTGAATCTTCTGAAAGAGAAAAAGTTCAGCTTGGTGGACCTTGTTCATCACTTCTTTACTGAAACCAAAGAAATCTGCAGCTTTGAACACTTCCAGGTTCTGTTCATCTTTGATGGTCTGGATGAGAGTCGACTTCCTCTGGACTTCCAGAACCAGGAGATCCTGACTGATGCTACAGAGTCCACCTCAGTGGATGTTCTGCTGACAAACCTCATCAGGGGGAAACTGCTTCCCTCTGCTCGCCTCTGGATAACCACACGACCTGCAGCAGCCAATCAGATCCCTCCTGAGTGTGTTGACATGGTGACAGAGGTCAGAGGGTTCACTGACCCACAGAAGGAGGAGTACTTCAGGAAGAGATTCAGAGATAAGGAGCTGGCCAGGAGGATCATCTCCCACATGAAGACATCACAAAGTCTCCACATCATGTGCCACATCCCAGTCTTCTGCTGGATCACTGCTACGGTTCTGGAGGACGTGTTGGAGATCAAAAAGAGAGCAGAGCTGCCCAAGACCCTGACTGACATGTACATCCACTTCCTGGTGGTTCAGACCAAAGTGAAGAAGGTCAAGTATGATGGAGGAGCTGAAACGGATCCAGACTGGACCCCAGAGAGCAGGAAGATGATTGAGTCTCTGGGAAAACTGGCTTTAGATCAGCTGCAGAAAGGAAATCTGATCTTCTATGAATCAGACCTGACAGAGTGTGGCATTGATATCAGAGCAGCCTCGGTGTACTCAGGAGTGTTCACACAGATCTTTAGAGAAGAGAGAGGGCTATACCAGAACAAGATGTTCTGCTTTGTCCATCTGAGTGTTCAGGAGTTTCTGGCTGCTCTTCATGTTTATCTGACCTGCATGAACTCTGGTGTTAATCTGTTGGAGAAACAAGAAACAGCTGAGAACTCTGAAATGTCTGATACCAAGTCAATAAATTTTTACCCGAATGCTGTTAACCAGGCTTTGCAGAGTCCAAACGGACATCTTGACATGTTCCTCAGATTCCTTCTGGGCCTTTCAATGGAGACCAACCAGACTCTCCTAAGAGGTCTGATCAAAAAGCCAGAACGTAGCCCAGATACTAACCAGAAAACAATCAATTACATCAAGAAGCAGATCAGAGGAAATCTGCCTGCAGAGAAAAGCATCAATCTGCTGCAGTGTCTAAAAGAACTGAATGATCGTTCTTTAGTAAAAGAGATCCAGGATTCTCTGAAATCAGGACATCTTTCATCACCTAAACTGTCTCCTGCTCAGTGGTCAGTTCTGACCTTCATCATACTGGAGAAGATGAAGACCTCATCAGAAGAACTGGATGTGTTTGACCTGAAGAAATATTATGCTTCAGACGAGGCTCTTGAGGGGCTGTTTCCTCTGGTTGAAACCACTAAAACAATTCTGTGAGCATAACTAAAAATCTCAATGAAAAAAATTCAAAAGAAGAATCCAGAGAAATAAATTGTTCTGGTTTAATTTTTTTCCTTGTCTTGTTCACAGGCTTAGTGGCTGTAACCTTTCAGACAGAAGTGTTGATCTTCTGTCCTCTGCCCTCTGCTCTCCGGCTTCTTGCCTGAAGGATCTGGACCTCAGCAACAACGACTTGAAGGATTCAGGAGTGAAGCTACTGTCAGCTGGACTGGAGAGTCCACAATGTAAACTGGAAACTCTCAGGTCTGGTTAAGATATATATATTTTTTAGTGTTTTGTTTCCCATTTTGCACAAAAAACATTTGCTAATGTTCAAGAGTTTACATTTTTGCCCTTTTTTGTTTGGTATTATAAAGGGTATGATTTCACAGATTCAAGAATGTTATTAAATAAACATATTGAAAAACTTAAACCATAATAGAAAAATATTTAAGGATCTAAACATTTTTTACACTTCATTAAAAAAGTATAATGGATTAATGCCAAAACATTTAAGAAAATGTGTGGTTTGAAGCCCTGGAGAAGCTCTGTCTCGATTGGTCAGTGTGTTTGTGTCTGCAGACTGTCCGGTTGTCTAATCACAGAGGAAGGCTGTTCTTTTCTGGCATCAGCTCTGAAATCCAACCCCAACCATCTGAGAGAGTTGGACCTGAGCTACAATAACCCAGGAGAAGCTGGGATGAAGTTATTTTCTTTTGGACTGGAGGATCAACACTGCCGACCAAAGACTCTTATGTAAGGACATCTACAGCTACAGGAAATATCCAAGAAAATCTTGAAGCATTTTTATTTTCCTTTACTAAGCCTCTATAATTTTTCTTCCTCCTTCTTTGTTTTGTTTCACAATTGCAACTCAGTGTTACGTTTCCCAAGGTTTACAAAATATGCTTAATATCTAAAAAGAGCCATTTTTAATGTGTTTCCAGAAATGGTGATGACAATCAGAAATCTGATATTCTTTTGATGTTAAGCTGGTCTTATCCATGTAAACTTAAAGGTTAATGACCATTCTAGTCTGGTTTTGAAGGACCATTTCAATGCATAAAACCATCCAATCATCTTTCAGGCTTGTTGTGTCCATATGATATAAAAAGTATCCACAGGACTGAGGACAATGAGGTGGACCATTTGTCTTCAGAGACCTAAACAGGCTCTGAAGACAAAGATCTAAAATTCCTGCCTGGTTGTGCTGAAGATTTGTAGTGGTGATGCCAAACTCTGGAACGCTCTTCCTCTGGAGTTATACTCCATCACAACCCTGCCCCTGTTCAAGGCCAGGCCAAAGATCTATCGGTTCAGTTTGACCTTTTATACATGAGAGTTATGACTCCTTTTAAAATTTTAACTGAATTACTTTTATATGTGCAGCTGATTTTTTTTTTTTATTACCATTTCTATTTGTTTTTAATTCTGTGCAGCACTTTGTTCAATCTGTGGTTGTTGTAAAGTGCTTTAGAAATAAAATTTGATTGATTGAGTCTGTTTTACACATTTGACTGCTCAACACACAAACACCTAAACTGATTCGATCAATTACCTGCTTAGCGTTTAATCCAATACTGCAGAGGCATCACTATGACTCATTAAATTAAGCTTTGGTTCTTACACATGTAAAAATATTAAAACAGCCAAATCTGCCCACCATAGGATGTTCTTGGTTTAGCTAGGATGCAGTGGGATCATTAGAAAAAGCAAAGCATAAAAAAAATCTATATTTTAGTTAAGAATCCCCCTCTGGCATGGTGTTAGAGACTGATGGTCTGAACTCCCTTCTGCTTTCAGATTGGAGCCTGCTGGAGTCCGATGGTTGACACCAGGTCTGAGGAAATGTGAGTGTTTTTTATTTGAGTTATGATAAGAAAGAAACATATTTGACCATCTTTAAACATTTCCATCACTCAAAGTGGAAATAAATAATCAGGAACTGTAGCTGATCATGTTTCTTCTCTCCATCAGATTCCTGTCAGCTAACAGTCGACAGAAACACAGTGAACCAGCACCTTCAACTGTCTGAAGACAACAGGAAGATGACTGGTGTGATGGAGCCTCAGTCTCATCCTGATCATCCAGACAGATTTGAGGTCTGGCCTCAGCTGCTGTGTAGAGATGGTCTGACTGGTCGCTGTTACTGGGAGGTTGACTGGAAAGGGAGTGTTAATATTTCAGTGAGTTATAGAGGGATCAGAAGGACAGGAGCAAGTGATGAATGTGTGTTTGGATTAAATGATCAGTCCTGGAGCTTGACCTGTTCTGATGATGGTTTCATTGCCCGTCATAATAAAATTAACACACCAGTTTCTTCCTCCTCCTCCTCCTCCTCTGGTAGAGTAGCAGTGTATGTGGACTGTCCTGCTGGAGCTCTGTCCTTCTACAGGGTCTCCTCTGACTCTCTGATCCACCTCCACACCTTCAACCACACATTCACTGAACCTCTTTATCCTGGATTTGGGTTCTGCTTTGGGGTTGGACATAAGTTGATGCTTGGTTCTTCTGTGGTTTTAAATGAAGTTATGGACAAAGAGGCATGTACCCTGTTCAGGGTTTCCCGCAGCACTATCTCGCCTCGCCAAACTCAGGCTACCGCCTCGCTAACGTTCCAAAAAAAACAAAAAAACAAAAAACAAACTCATGCTTGCATGTTAATGTGACGTTAACACATTAGTTGTTTCTTTTGCGCGTGCGTGAATGGCAGGGAAAAAACACATGGATAACCCCCCCCCCCGCGCGCAACGTGTAACGTGTAACGAATAATGCTGGTGAACCTGATATTCAGCCGGACACACAGTTACGTTTTTTTAAAGGTTTATTGTGAGGGATGAATAGAGGTGGGTGAGGCAGACAAGCAGAACTAGACTTGACAGGTGAGTTATGGCTGAAGGTGCAGGCAGGCAGGGATGAGCAGGAGAACAGAAGATGCAGGTAGTGAACAGACCAGAACAGTTGATGTAGACCAGGGAACTACCAGAATGGGCAGAGCAAGCAGCTGGAACTGACGGAGAAACAGGCAGAACTGCAGCATGCAGACACTGGCAACGTGTATCTGAAGAGTCCAGCTGGTTGAGCACACAGGAACCAGTAGAGGAAGGGCACATCGAGAAGAGACGTTCTGGCAGGGATGAGTTGGCTGAGGCAGGTATATGTAGGCCGGTCAACAGGTGACCAGAGTTGAATGTAATTAGTGGCAGGAGGTGGAGTTGATGTGGGCTAATTGATGACTGAGCTGATTGGATAATGGCTGGTGGCTGAGAGGTGACGCAGGCTGATGGGAAAAGTCCAAAGCAAACAAAAACCTAAATCATGACAAGCCCAGGGGTCCGTTCTTCGTACGTTGCTTAAAACATCCGAGATCAAATGAGACATCCAAGATTATTTCATCCGGCTAATCATGATCCGGCTAATTGGGTTCTTCGAACACACCTGTTGTTTATGATTAGTATGGCTGGATTGAGTTATCTGAGATAACTGCGCGTTCATGCGTTTGTTTAAAAGGGTAAATGTATCGATAGTAGAAACAATGATCAGCAACGCTGCTATTGGCTGTTCAGCATGGCCAAAGAACACCCACAGTTTTTCTCCCAAGCAGAAAACGAGCTTTTAATGGAAGGTTATGTCGAATTTGAGTCATTAATTAAAACGACAAGGAACACCTCAAAGTCTGCTAAAGCCAGGAGAGAGAGGGCTGGCAAAAAGCAGCAGACAAATTAATGCGTAAATACTGTCCATGGTAAATGTTTCTATCACTTTCTGCAGTATTTTTGCATTTTAATAATCTCATATTTACTTTGTTCTTTTATGTCAGAGCCTCCACGGGACCCACTAGAACATGGGGACAAGTAAAAATGAAATACAAGAATATTCTATAAAATTGTATCCATTAATTATTATACTTTATTTTAAAAAGGCACTTGTTATGTCAAGAGATCCAAATTTCAGTGTCATTCCTTAGACACTGGAAGTAAAGGAAACGTGCAAACTGGGAATTTTAACAAAAAATTCTTTATCCATAAAAATGAAAATCTTCCTTTTCCAAGTCATCCACAGTTTACACGGTAAAACTGTATTGCTCCGTGGCTAGATAATCCATCCATAGTTTTTTTCTAATACAATATACGGCTCGATAGGAAGCAAGCCTTTCAAAGTAAACTAAACTTCACAATAAAATGGCCTGAACAAATCTTACTGAATATGATAAAAATAAAAAGCAAACCATCATACAAATAACTTAAATATTTTCTATTTATGGCTCCAACACCACTTTTTCCTCTTTAAAAGCCACTGTTAAATTATATGTTTGTCTGTTTATAACAACCACCAAGAAAAATCTCTCTACAATTACACTGTCGCGCTGCGCTAAAGGATCCTGTCTATTGCGCAATACGCGATTATTTAGAAAAACTCTGCAAATTATTCTTGCACCTTCCGCAACAGGTTGCTGTCGTAAAAATGGACATGGCTACGGCAGACTTCCCTATCTCCTCCGCTTCTAAAGCTGTGATCTAATCCTGTTTACATGAAATAAGCCTGCTCTCGAGCGCACATGTTGCTATGACAACAAGTGCAGGAAGTCTTTTGAAGAACCAAACGATCCAAGATCATGCCAAATCGTCAACAATGAAATCCTGCTAACTGAGTTAGCGACGTACGAAGAACGGACCCCAGCACTCCACCACAGTGACAGCCATCCTGGGTTTGCAGCTGGTCTTCACAACCTGTGTAGGAATATCTACAAGAACATAAACACTCAAATGTTCCTTAGCCAGCTTATCCCAGAGACCAATCTTAAGGTGTTTCCTAGAGCAAGCCCAGTTTACAGAGAACCTCCAACCAATCTGGCTAAATAGATCACTGGATCAGGCTCTTCTGCTGCCTTTTGATGTTAGCCTGTGGAGTTAACTTTGGAACATAAAGTTTGTCAGAAAAAGAAAAACATTGAAACTGAAGTAAGATCCAACTTATTTGTTTTTTGATTTCAGATTTTTTTCAGGTTCAAACCTTTGACCCTGTTTTGGGCCGGGTTTCACATAGCAGGGGTGTGGAACCATGACTGAAATAAATTTAGGGGCTGGACTAAAGAAACTGTTTGCTTTCTATCACCCACTCTTTCTCTTTCTGTCTTTTTCCCTTTGCGATACAATGACAACCAGCCTTTATATTATTACCTGGTTTACTGGCACCAGCAGGCGAAATAGAAGAAGAGGCCATGCTGAGAGCAGCTGGTCTGATGCTCCCTCTGTAGTTTGGTGGTTCCATTTCGCTTTGAAAACATGAGAAATGTCCAAGATGGACTGAAAAAGCTATGCAGATTAATCAATATCATAATCTTTCCATTGAAGTTTGTGCTGTGTGTTAATATAAAGAGCTCACTGAATCGTGTATTTTTATAAAAACCAATCCCATAAACATAGAATATCTTTGAAATTTTAAAACATTCCCCGTTCCCACAGTTCCTGACTACAACAGGAATGTTTAGTCCAGCCAGCCCTGTTATCTGAAGCTCCACCCCCACACCAAAACAGAGCCAAAAGTTTGAAACTGAAAAAAAGGGGAAAAAAATCTGAAAATTAAATTTTTTACTTTGATTATTTCATTCTGTTTTTATTTTCAGTTTTAATTTTTGTTTTTGTTTAAACTGTTGGTCTTTCGTTTCAAATGTCCTTTTAGTTTCAATTTTTTCCTTTTATAAATAAACTTTATGACCCCGATTTAGCTCCATATTAGCCACTCCTGGAGACCCTGAGACATGTTTAGTCCATGTCCAGATGAAGATGGAAAGAGCTTTTCTAAAGGACGTTGTTAATGTTAAGGCTGATGTGTGTTTTGTGTTTTTTTTTTTTTTTTTGTAAAACAATAGATGCTTCCTTGTCTGGAATATTAACTGTTCTTTCTAAAAAGACTGAAGACTGACATGTTTGCATTCATATAGAGACTCTGTGCTGGTCTGCTAGTTTTCCTGTTGTAAATACTCCTTAAAAATGTAAAATGTCTGTGGGAATGTGACATGAAATGTATCAGCATGCACATTCGGTTAGTTTTGTACTAATCAAAAATAAAAGCATTCTTCATTTTGCAGACAGTCTCTAGAATGTGTGCATAGAAATATTCATCCTGCTGAATGGTGGGGTTAAGCTGCTAAAATATGAACTGCTACATACACATAAAATGTTTTTTATTAAAAGGCAAAACATATTTTGCTTCATAGAGGTTAAGTTACTGAGTGGTCTGTATGTTAGATCATGTGTGATTGTACAAATAATAAATAAATTGTTCCCCTTTGGAAAACCCAGAAGTCTTCTGGGTTTATGCATACTACATCTCACATTAAAGTTGAAAATTTTAAATGGACATTTTAGCACAGAAAAAGCAAAACATTGGAGAAAATTTAAAAAAATTGAGTTTTGCTCTGAGTAACAGGGTTCTTCATAACAAATCCATCCATCCATTTTCTTACTCACTTTATCCCTCATGGGTCACGAGGGTTGCTGGTGCCTATCCAGCATTTCAATGGGCAAGAGGCAGGGTACACCCTGGACAGGTCACCAGTCTGTCACAATTAATCTAGACCAATTAATCTAACAGTCATGTTTTTGGACCATGGGAGGAAGCCGGAGTACCCGGAGAGAACCCACACATGCACAGGGAGAACATGCAAACTCCATGCAGAAAGACCCAGGGTGGACCCAAACCAAGAACCTTCTTGCTGCAAGGCAACAGCGCTACCCACTGAACCACTGTGCAGCCCTCACAATATAAATTCATACCATAAATGTTTAAAAAGTGAATCAGTTTTTTATTTGTATAATAGTTGTATGTTTTCCACATCCAAAATAATGGTGGACAAAGTGTAAAACATCACAACAACAAAAACACACAGAGATACAGGAAATTGCAACAAAATAGGTTAAACCCAACGTAGATTAAACTAAAATAGATAACATAAGGTAGATACAACTAGAGGTGCTGCAACAGTTTCTAATATTAAAAGCCTGCATGAATAATAAAAGTCTTGAGTTTTGATTTGGAAGTTGAAGTTAATTTATAGATGGACGATCTAGAGGAAGCTGATTCCAGAGTCAAGATGCAGTTACAGAAAAAACTCGGACCTGGTACAAACAGAAAAGCTCAATAACTGATAAATAAGGCGCAAAGGCGTTAAGAGCTTTAAAAACACATAATGAACATTTCAAATCTATCTTAAAATGAGTGATAAGCCATTGTATTGAAAAGAAAACAGGTCTAATGTGTTTCTGTCTGGGAGTTTAAGAATTTTGCTGAATGAAAATGTGACTGTAAGACGTGGAATAAATCCCCCGCTGGCTAAAAAGGAGTGGCTCTGTCTCATCTCTACTTTCTTGTCGTTGTTTCCAAGTCATCTTTCTCCCATAATATCTTCTGGTGAACACTGATTATTTCACAAAGACAGCAAAACACAGAAAATCACTGCCATCCTGGAAATTTAATAATTTACATGCCATGGGGTTCCATGAGATCCCCAGTTCACCAGCAATCAGATAGCCACTCTCTGTAGAACTTGAGGAGTAACTAAAAACCAGGTCAGACAAGCCAAGTATCATAAAAGACGCAGGAGAAGTGTAAAGCTTTTGCTTGGAGACTTGGTCTGGGTCTGTACTCCACCATGAAAATCTATTCATGTGAAGAAGTGCCAGAGGTGTGCCTCAGGCCAGGCTGGGAATGGTGCTCCTCCGCAGGAAAGAAGGACGGCTGGATAAATTTAAGACAACGATGATAAGAAAAGGAATATAAGTGTTGCTGATCGTATGGAACAGAAGGTCACCTGGAGAATCTATTAGAGAGAGGATCTGAGGAATCAGCGAGGTGCATGCCAGATTCCACCATAGGCCTGGATGAGGAAAGACACCAGTAAGAACTGCTACTTATTAAATAACTGGTGTCCCACAATGGAATGCTTGTGTCTCCATTGGATCCTGCAGTCTGTTTGTTTTGCACCTTTTCAGAATTGTTTGTTATCTATAGATTATTGTTACTGGTTAGTTCTCCGTTCTATATTACTGTTGTAGTTTATTCTTGTATCTGTTAGATTTGGTTCCTGTTTTAGTCAGCTTGTGTTCATTATGATTTTAATAATTCTGTTTTTATTTTCTGCCTGCTCTTATTTAGTTTAGTTAGATTATTCCCTCATGTCAGGCCATTCTTCATGTTTCCCTGTTAGATTCAGCTCTCCCTCTGCCTCTGCCAGTTCATTGCCTTTCCTCTCCTTCTGCCTAATGGACTTCTCTCACCTGTGAAATTTACTCCACCTGCTGTTTCTTCCAGCTCCTTCCCTGTATAGTCCACAGGTTTAGTCACACTCATCGTCAGGCCCTCCGTCATATTATCCTGTTCTTGGTCATCCTTGCTGTGTTCCTTGATCCTGTCATTCCTGTAAGCTTTCATTATTCTAATAAATCACTCACTATACAAACATGCTGCGTTTGGTACTACTATAAAAACCACAAACCTAAAAATCAGGCTTTAAGAGTACATAACTGTATTTGTTTGTTTATATTAAATATGTGCTGTATGGTGACAATATTCAGATGGCTGACGTGTCACTTTCTCTTTCTCTTGAAAGTATAGCAGGTGATCTGACCAATAATAACAAAATCCATAAAAGACACATTGTTCTTTTGTGTAATATATCCCTTAAAAGTGCTTAAATGGTGCACCCTAGCGAAACTATTTAAACTGACACTGTGGAAAAGGGACATTTAAATTATAACCAACCAGCTATAAGTTTCTGTTTTCCAGAACAAATTCCCTTCAAGTGAAACATTTCATTACAGTGAAGTTCCAAAAATCTCCTATGAAGTTCTTCTGAAGCGCATCAACAAAATCTGAATTAATATTGAAAAAGTAATAAAGTGGAGACAAGAGGTTTAAGACAGGAAAGTAAATAGTTAAACTGTTTCTTTATAACCCTCCCTCTTCTTCCTCCTCTCAAACCTAAGCCTGGAGCTGGGTAAAGCTGATTGGCTGCAGCCTCTCAGCACTGACACGTGATTGGTAGGCCAGAGCTCACTCTGGTTTGTTTTCAGGAAGTGAAACTCTCACGGTCACTGTGAGTGAGAGGAGAAATGGAGCAGAACCAGCTGGACCGAGAAACCTTCTCCTGCTCGATCTGCCTGGATCTACTGAAGGATCCGGTGACTATTCCCTGTGGACACAGCTACTGTATGAAGTGTATTAAAAACTTCTGGGATGAAGAGGATCAGAAAGGAATCCACAGCTGCCCTCAGTGCAGGAAAACTTTTCTACCGAGGCCTGAGCTGAGTAAAAACACCATGTTAGCAGCTTTAGTGGAGCAGCTGAAGAAGACTGGACTCCAAGCTGCTCCTGCTGATCTCTGCTATGCTGGACCTGAAGATGTGGCCTGTGATTTCTGCTCTGGAAGAAAACGGAGAGCCATCAAGTCCTGTTTAGTCTGTCTGGCCTCTTGCTGTGAGAAACACCTTCAGCCTCATTATGATGTGGCTCCACTAAAGAAACACAAGCTGGTGGAGCCCTCCAAGAACCTCCAGGAGAACATCTGCTCTCGTCATGATGAGGCGATGAAGATGTTCTGTCGTACTGATCAGAGGTGTATCTGTATTATCTGTTTAATGGATGAACATAAAGGCCACGACACAGTCACCGCTGCAGCAGAAAGGACTGAGAGGCAGAGAGAGCTGGAGGTGAGACGAGAAAACATCCAGCAGAGAATCCAGGACAGAGAGAAAGATGTGAAGCTGCTTCAACAGGAGCTGGAGGCCATCAAGCACTCTGCTGATAAAACAGTGGAGGACAGTGAGAAGATCTTCACTCAGCTGATCCGTCTCATCCAGAAAAGAAGCTCTGATGTGAAGCAGCAGATCAGATCCCAGCAGGAAACTGAAGGGAGTCGAGTCAAAGAGCTTCAGGAGAAGCTGGAGCAGGAGATCACTGAGCTGAAGAGGAAAGACGCTGAGCTGAAGCAGCTCTCAGACACAGAGGACCACAGCCAGTTTCTCCTCAACTACCCCTCACTGTCAGCACTCAGTGAGTCTACATCATCCAGCATCAAGATCCGTCCTCTGAGCTGCTTGGAGGATGTGACAGCAGCTGTGTCAGAGCTCAGAGATCAACTACAGGACATCCTGAGAGACGCATGGACAAACATCTCACTGAGACTCACTGAGGTGGATGTTTCACTGTCAGAACCAGAACCAGAGAGCAGAGCTGGATTCTTGAGATATTCATGTGAAATCACACTGGATCCAAACACAGCAAACACTAAACTGTTTCTATCAGAGGGGAACAGGAAGGTGACAGTGATGCATCAGCCTCAGTCTGATTCTAGTCACCCAGACAGATTCACTGGTTGGTTTCAGGTTCTGAGTAGAGAGAGTCTGACTGGACGTTGTTACTGGGAGGTGGAGAGGAGAGGGAGAGTTGATGTAGCAGTCGCATACAAGGACATCAGCAGAGGAGGAAGAGGGAAGGAATGTGGATTTGGATATAATGACAAATCTTGGGCATTACATTGTCACCAGAACGGGTATAATTTTGGTCACAACAACATCTGGACCTCCATCTCAGGTCCTGGTTCCTCCAGAGTAGGAGTGTACCTGGATCACAGAGCAGGTATTCTGTCCTTCTACAGCGTCTCTGAAACCGTGACTCTCCTCCACAGAGTCCAGACCACCTTCACTCAGCCGCTACATGCTGGACTTTTAGTTGGAGACTCTGCTGAGTTCTGTAAAGCCAAAAAGACAGAATCCACTTAAGGTTCAGTGGCTTTGATTCTGATTTTTAAATCTCCAGCAGATTTATTTCTTGGCTACTGATGCTTCATGGCTCAACTACACAGAAGTTAATATTCAGAGATTGTCAGCACTTGTTTTTATACTTGATATTCTGTTTCTGTGGGATTTGTTAATTTCTTAACAGCCGATCAGCACCAGAGTATTGCTGGTTTTCCCTTCTGGTTACTTTTAGCAGCATTTACTGTAAACTCAGTAATAAAATGTCAAATGATTCCCCAGGTAGAAATCTGTGGACTTGTGGTGATTTTATGTCCTGTTGATTTTCAGGAGGAGAATCTTTAGAGTGAAGCTGTTATGTTGCCTTACTTTTTATCTCTGTTGTTGAGGGCACACTGCCCCCTAAAGGAAGGTTGTGTTGTTACACGACATGGAGTCAAGCAAGTGTTTATTATTGCTTCATTATCATTGGGTTCTTATAATGTATCTGTGGTTTAATCACTGTAAACAAAATAGTTGTGTGTGTTATTATTTATGTATTTGTGTGCTTTGTTTTCTGTAATTATAAAAGGTTAGCGCCTCACATTTCATATCCTGTAGCCAGAATAGTTTCTGTTTCTACCAGCCCAACTGTCTACAGTTGAACCAATCAAAAGTAGCAAGTCAGAAAAAATAACATATATGGTTTGTTTTTTCTTCCAGCTACACACAGACGGTAAAAACAACCTGAGTTTATTATAAAACATAACAAGGAGTTTAGTAAGACTGAAAAGGTTCTAGGTATAGTTTCAGTGGTGTCTGCAAGGGAAAAGAACAATTAAGGATGTAGAAACCCCAATAGAAATACGAGAAGGATGACAAGGGGAGAAATTTCAGAGTTTGAAGACAACACTGAAGGAGAAGACCTGATCCTGGGGTTGTAAGTTGAAGATGTTGAAGACAAGATAGATAAAGCTGGAGAAATCCCTGAAGCTTTGGAAGTGGAAGCACATGGTGCTGGAGAGCAGGCAGGCTGGAGGGATGAGGAGCCAAATGAGCTACAGTGGACGGCCGTGGAGAAATGAGGTTCCAGGAGAGAGTCTGTCACAGAGCGTGGCTCCAGGAGAGCCAGGATGAGGAAATGACTAAACCTGGGAGCACAGAGAGCATAAGGGAAACAGGGTAGAAGGCAAGTGGAACAGATTACATTCTCCTGAGGACTTTGAAAGGAACTCTAGGAAGAATATCCAGAACACTTGAGTCTATCACACAGGTTAATCATCAGGGAAAGAGTAATAGTCCTGCAGCTCCTTATATCCACAGCAGTCCATAAGGGTGATTACTGTCAGTTATGCTTGTCTGCTACATGCTAAATTTCACACTTTCTCTAAACAGCTCGTTGCTTTACAAACAATTTGTATTAAATATGATAAAATATTTAAATATGTATGCAGAGACCCTGTCTATGCCTGGTCAATATATTGAGTTTTTGAAGACACTAACATATTTTCAGATTAAAGGTAAGTTTATATGGTGGCATGGTTTTGTGGAGGACAGGAATAATACTGAGAAGAAGTAGATGTTACAGAAGGAAACTGTGACAGTAATGTGAGATGTAGTACGCATAAACCCAGAAGACTTCTTGATTTTCCAAAGGGGAACTATTTATGTATTACTTGTACAATCACTTAACCTCTAAGAAGCAAAATATGTTTTGCCTTTTAATAAAAAAACATTTTATGTGTATGTAGCAGCTCATGTTTTAGCAGCTTAACCCCACTACTCAGCAGCAAAGATTAGGATGAATCTTTCTATGCACACATTCTAGAGACTGTCTGTAAAATAAAGAGAATGCTTTTATTTCTGATTAGTACAAAACTAACCGAATGTGCATGCTGATACATTTCATGTAACAACAGTTTCTTAATCCTGTACTGAGATTGTTTTACAGCCTAGACTGAACTCTACCCACCAGCAGATGAACGTTTCAAAGCTCCTGCTGCTTTCTCACAGATACTTTTCTGACGATAATCACAGCCTCTGTCATGCCACCACTTTAAATCATCCGGTCCTCCTTCATCACCCATTCTCCCACAGTCGGCACCAGATAGATTATTTGCGCTCAGGTCGTCTGGTTGGCCCTTTCTCCGAAAATTCAAACTAAGATGAAAAAGAGAACAAGTAAGCCAGAGCTGACTTTATTTAAAAAAGTATCGTCGTAGCAGTCAGACCATGTGTCCAGAGGTGACCCGTCCACCCACAACCATCTGCCTTCTTCCTGTGAGTCCGTCAGTCCCATCCAGAATGTCTTCAGGGCACTCCATTAAGTCTCCCACCCTCCGCTTCAGGAACTTCTGAACAGGAGAAGTTGATGAAAATGATTTTGAGAGATGTTTTTCTGCTGAGATGAAGAAACTAACCTGGTTCTCGCCAGATGGATGTAGTTCCACCGAACTCCACATTGCTCTACAAATCCATCTAGAATCGCTGGCATTGGGAGGAATTTCATGACCACATAAAATGGACGAGCCAATCAGGATCACCGGGTGGGATTTTGTAGATGTGATGTATCAGAGAAGCGACTGTTGAGACTCAGACAACAATGGTGGCTTGCAGTTAACTGTATTTTTTTGGACAATAAGGCGCATTTAAAATCCTTAAATTTTCTCAAAATTGATGGTGCGCATTATCTATGATCACCGCTGTGCTTACTGACTGATTCTATGTGGAACAATGCACTAAAAATCTGTTAAAATGCGTAAATATGACTTTGGTTAGCAATGAAGCCGCTCTGCTCAATGGATATTAGGAGCATTACGGTACACTGTGTCACTACCTGAGGACCCCTGAGCTGTCTACCAGACTGCCTGACTGTAATGTCTAAACTAGAAGTGCATTCATGTAAGGCAGCCTGGAGTACGCGCTAGCAACAATAAACCTAGTAAGTTAATTTAATATAAAAGTTACGTTTATTTTGGCCTTATATTAGAAACGGGGCAGCTTAGTCCAGCTACTCTGTCCTCCCCACAGAGATGGATAGCTCTCCCTCTCAGGTAATATGTGTATGAGTGAGGGGGCGGAGTGATATGGGACAAATATTTAATGCGCCTTATTAGCCACAAAAAGGATAATAAGGCGTAAAAATACAGGTAATTCTTTAAAAGAACACAGACATCGATCATTTACCGACATCGCACTAGATCCAAGATGGCAGCTATTCTGTTTAGGTTTTCCCTGCGTAACTGTCATCAGCGTCACGCGTTGGTTTGGATGTAGATGGTTGAAGTAGCACGTCAGTAAAGATGACATTTGGTGTATCTAATCATATGCAAGGATTTTTGATAAGGTTCTCTTTCTGAAATACATCTCCAATGGAGGATAATTACAGGATGTATCAAACCAGGACTTTAGAAAGTCAGCTTCTCCTTTCTTCCCCATCCTCACACAGTCGGCTTCAGCAGCACCATCAAGACTCTGGTTGTCAGGCTGATTATCAGCCCAAAAAGTCAAACTGTAGGAAGAGTAGAAAGAAAACAGCAGATAAATGCCAGAAAGTTAAATTCTTTAAACAGACATTGTTTCATCAGCCATACCTCTCATTCAGTGGTGATCCATCTACCCACAACCAGCTGCCTTCTTCCTCTGAGTCCGTCAGGCCGATCCAGAACATGTCCTCTACATCATCCTCCGTAATGTTGCTCAGTCTTCCAAACAGGAACATCTGAACAGGAGAAGTGAGAAGAGATAAAAATGATTCTGAGACATGTTTCTGTGCTGAGATGAAGAAACATGATGATGTGATGAAATCTGTGAGAACATGAACCTGCAGCAGAGTTTCATACCTGCTCCTCTCTGCTGTCTATCTTCACCAGGTCTCCTCCCAGATCTTTGCAGGAATCTCTGCTCTCATTCCAGGAGGACTTCCTGGTGCTGAACTTATAACAGGTTCCTCCATGTAGCTCCCAGCCTGCTTCACACTTCAGACACATCTCATCTTTAAACAGATCAGAAAAAATACTGAATCAGGTGGAAGAAATCTGATGATTTAGAGGCAGCAGGAGGCGCCTTCTGTCCTGCAGTTACAATCTAACTTCCTGTTTCTGTCAGTCCATCCATCAACGTCTCTTTAACATCATTAGAGGACAGAAATGGGACAAAGATCCTGAATATCTCTGTCTCAGTCAATAACTTTGTTTTATTTCTGAACATCAAAAGATAAATCATAAAACTCTCTGGATGATCAGAAATTAAGCACAACGAAGGATAATTACACGAAAAAACTTCCCTCATTTATTGCACCTCCTTTCTTTTCTGCAGGAAACAAGTAAATTAAATTTAAATGTAACAAAGTAAGCTGTCAGCCCTGAATGAGACTCAGTCTGAACCTTGTGAACACTTTCAAACACTGAGAGTCTCACCCAGGAGACGTTTCCCCTGACCTTCATTCTCCTCTTTCAGGGTTCGGACAGCTTCCCGGGTCACTAACAGGACCAGAGCTGAAAAAAGGTTTAGCAGATATAAATTCACCAACATCATTTCTAAACGACAGTCACCAAACAGGAAGTGGTTTAAAGCCACGAATACGGATGAACTCACAGAGTCTGTAGAGGACGATGAGAGCAGCAGCCAGCAGAGAGCCCAGAACCAGCAGGACTTTCTGTGGCTGATTGGAGGTTCTGGTCCATCTGAGCAAAAGTTAAAGTAAGCACTGAAAGCATTTAACCTTCATGTAGAGCGTCTGCTGGAAGGTGGATATTATAATAAGTCTTTACTCTGTTTTAGTTAAAGTCCTCAGAATGATGATTAGCACCTTCTTGTTTCTTCTTCTTGTTGAAGGGACGTCTTGTTAAAGGTGTAATTTACTGTCTGCTTCCTCATTGCCTTTTTATTTAAAGCTCTTAAGTCTTTGTTGCTTAGTTTTTCCACTTCATTTTATATACAATTCAAAATAAATTAGGCATCAAGTCTATTCTAAAAAAAGAAAAACAGTCAGTTTTATTTATATAGCATCAGTTCACAACTCGTTATCTGACTGCTTTAAGGAGACAGTGTGTACGATCACAAAGAGCACAGAAGCACTGGAGCAGTTTCTATGGTAAAGAAAAACTAAAGAGTTAACGGCATTACTAATGTAATAAACTGTTAACGAAGAGTTCATTATGACCACACAAGGCTACAAATGACAGGTCTAAACTGAACTAAATTCATAGACATCATCCATCCATCCATCCATCCATCCATCCATCCATCCATCCATCCATCCATCCATCCATCCATCCATTCATCCATCCATCCATCCATTCATCCATCCATCCATCCATCCATCCATCCATCCATCCATTCATCCATCCATCCATCCATCCATCCACTGCTTATGCATGAAGGAAAGGAAAAACCTGTTCAGGGCGCAACTATCAGACAACCAATATTTTAATATGTTCTCTTTAAGCGCCCTCTTTCTAATGCTGCCCTGGGTAACTGCCTTCAAAGCCCATATCAGAAGCTCCCACTGCCTTCCTGTTAGGATCAGGTTAGTCTGCTACTTCCCAGTGGAAGGGAAAGAAATGTGTATTCCTGGGACATTAGCAGGCTGGTGGGAGGGCTAACCTTTAGTCTGAGTTGACCTTATCTGGTCAGATGTTGGCAGGTGGTCTTCTTTAAAACTTTTCTCATTCAGCTGAAGGAAGAGCTGTAAATGCTGACATCAGAGCGTGAACTAAACCAGACGTAGCTGTTCAACAAGCTAACAGGACTCCTGTCTTCAGTTCTTCCAGCCAACATGCAACTTTTTATGAACTTTTATAGAATCCTGTAACTGAACTGATGGTGCTCAGTTCAGTCGTCTGTCTGCTGGATACCAGTTCACTGTAGAACCAAAGTCTCTTCTAAAAACCAGTAGAACTGCAGATGAACACAATGTTTACTGCTCTGGACAAACCAGATGATCTGTGTCCTCCTGTCCAAAGCTGAGCAGAACGTCCTCACCTTTTGCACAAAGCCGATCTTTGTAGAACAGCACAGCTTTAGAAAGTCAGGCAGTGGCTCATTGGGTTTTTGCTTTTTTTGATTAATATAGGTTGGTTCATGTCAGTGCATTGCAAACAGTATAATTTTGGACTTCCTGTCTAATCTGCGAATACTCTGTCCTCAGGAAGCCGTTAAAAGCAGACGGTAACATCTGAGCTGTACTTCTATTTCAGTCTTACAGAGGCAGGATGGCAGAAGCTGATGATACATACGTTAATGTAGATTTCAAAAGACAGAGGGCTGAAGGTAAGTCTGTCTGTCTCAACTGACTGGTTTGTGTTTTCTCTTGTTCAGATGATATTTCTATATCATCCATATATTTAGATTTTTTGAAGCAAAATAAAAAAAAAAAAATACATGAATTTTCCTTCCTATTGTGGCCTCTATCTTTCCAGAGTAATGGCAGCATGGCCTGAGTAAATCATCTCACCCTGAAATGTTTGTGATGTATGTGATGGCGGTTGTACTGAAACAGTAATTTCCCTCTGAGATTATTAAAGTCTTTCTGATTCTGATTCTGATGAATGGTAATTCATTAAATGCACATTTTTTGCAGTCCTGTTTTCACAAGCAGAGACTCTGCTACTATTATTAAAATGTTCATGTTTTGTTGTTATGCCATTTCTGGGGGAGTGTTTATCTATAGTGTTTAGAGCAGATGAGCATCCTGGGAAGGCTCCAAGTTTCCTGGTTTGAATCCCACACACTGCCACTGTGGGTCCCTGGGCAAAGCCCTTAGTCCCAGAATCCCAGAGTCCTGAAATCCACCATCATCTGCACAGTCTTTGGTGATTTTGTAATATCAATTGAAGATCTTGATTACTGTTTTTATTGTTTATAAGGTATTTTATGGTTTTCTAAAATTTCAAAAAAGAGAAAAAAAATGAAGCTGCTGAAAAACAAATATACCAGTGGTTAACACCTTATTCAGACACGATCTGTCTTATTAAACACCTGAGTTGTTTTCCAAGAACCAGAGGCTTCTAAGCAGATGTAATGTATATTTGAAGATTTTCATCATGAGAAGCAACCGCAGTGTTAACGGTCCAGTTGTCTGTTTTGCTCTGTGTGACGATCCTGATGTTAATTTTTGTGCTGTTTTCTTTTTTAACTTGTAAGATCTGTTGCATAAAGTGATATTGAGGCTATAAAAAAGATAGCCTCAATAGACATAGCCTCAGCCATTTTCTGAGGCTATGTCCTCTCATAGCCTCAGAAAATGGCATTACCTGAGGCTATGAAAATATCATTAGTGACTTTCAACTATGCTGTTTCAGTGCTATGATGAGCTCTGAAACCTGATTTCAAATAGGTGATTACAGTTTAAATGTTCATTCAATTGATTAGAACCAATTTAAAAAGTTTAGATAAGGAGGGAAGACTGTCACTGTTTACAACTTTTACATACATGTTACCTAAGTTTTTAAAACGGTCTAGTCTTTTCCTCTGAGGGTTGGATGTGAGTGGATTTGGTAAAGCCAACTATCAGCAAGTCACTGGGCTTGGGTCAGATCATCCCTGTTAGGGAATGAGAAGCAAATCACTGCATTATTCAGAGTGAAATATCTGACCAGTGAGCAGTTATTTGATTTAGTATTGAAAGAAGTTTCTCTGTTTCCCATGTCAGTCTATGCAAAGTGTGCAGCAGATGTTCAACAAGCTGGACAGAGCACGAGGTCAAAGGTCACCTCAGAGCGAGTGGTCCTGCTGGTTCTCATCGCTATCTTGGTAGCTACCATCGTTGCCCTTGCAGTCAGTGAGTTTGTGTATTTTTATTGTTTTATATATAATATTATATTATATACTATTTTTTTAAGTTAAAGATACAAATTTGAAAATAGAGAAATGCGTTAATCTAGCAGTTTTACTTTTCTCTGCCTTCAAAAATTACGCAATGTAGTAAATATTGTTTTAATCGAACTGAAGATCAGTTAAAGTCCCGAACCCGAAGAAGAGGAGGATGAAGCTCAGGAAATATCTCTCAGCTGAGTCGGTCAGGAGTTGCAAGTTTCTATAATATTCAATGTAAACTTCTCACTCAAAGCTGGTAGATCAATTTATTTATGAGTCTATTTCACTGAAACCTGAATTGTTTCCAACCTTCTCCAGTATAATTCTGATAAATTACCAATGTTACTCTGGGTTCCAACTATTATATAATATATTATATTATTAGTTTTTCAGCTGCAAGCAGACTATTGTTTTTTGTTTTGTTACTTGTTTACTGTGCTTGTAAATCAAGACTGATGAGATAGAGAATTTTTTTTACAACTTTTGATCAGGAAAAAAAGCAAATACCACTTTCTGAGATTTAAAGTAAATTCAGGATTTGATCTTTGTCCGATTTCTGTCTCTAATGATATTAAAGAGACATTGATGGACTGACAGAACCAGGAAGTTACACTGTAACGGCAAGACCGAAGATGCCTCAATTATTGAGATGTGATGCAGATCCGTTAAATTCTTAGCTCTCTCAAAGGTATACAGCCACATTATATGCTCATAAAAAAAAAGACCAAAAAACGTTTGATCGTGATAAGATAAGGTTACATACACCAAGCCTCCATCTTGATAATGTGTTAAAGGTCCTTTTTGTGGATAAACAGTCCCAGCACCAGACGTGATGACAAGATGTAAACAGATGTGGCGCCATCTAGTGACAGTATCGCAAAACTATCATAATACCGGTTTGCTTAATTAATAAATCTAAATTAAATAATGTCAGACTGAGCCTGACCCTCTGCAATGCCTCACAGTAAAGCAGCAGCTCGGCGTCATCAAAGACCAACCGTTATTAATTAAATAAACTGATCCACAGCAGCTTTAAGAGCCTCATATCAGAACATTTACTCACGTCAGTCAACTCTGCGTCACATCTGAGCCTCGGCAGGTTTAGCGTCTGCTTCAGTGAACACCAAAGTTCAGACTGGATTCCCAGAGACATTCCAGGCTTTCCCTCTTTATTATTATCTTTATTCTAAACAATAAGTGATTTCCCACAGTTATTGAATAAGGAGACGGTGGAGTGATGAAGTTCCAGCACTTTATTGAGAAACAGAGCAGAGATTAAATGGATGAAAGTAATCGCGCCCCACGACTGCAGCATCTGGTCTGCCCTGTCTCTGAATATCTTCATTCCCTTCTAAATACCCCACAGCAGCCCTGCAGTTAGACAAAACAGAGCCAGTCTATCCTAGACAATCAGTATTCTGCATACACGCAAGCATTGACCTTGCAATCAGCAATCAGTGGATTACATACACAGCCATCATGTCTCCAGAACCTTGTGTCTGAGAGGCAGCTGGTCACAGTGACCGTAGGATAAGAATCCCACAACAGTCTTGGACCTTTCTTCATTGTTTCGCCGGGAGATGCTAATAGCCATTAGTCGCTTCCTTGTTTTAACCGCTGCCGCGCATGCACAGTACGTGATTCCTATGTTATTAAAAATAAACACGTAAGGCTTTATTTCCTAAAGAAATTGAGCAAAAACAAAGAGTAAAACAGCAAAATAGCAACGGATACGCCAGCAGGATGTGATAACCTTTCTTAAAAAACTTTGTATGCAACCAGAGTGAACTACTGACATGTAGATTTTAAAAAGTCAAATAACATAGCTATGCACCTTTAATGTTTAATTTTAATTAAATTCAGCTGTTCTTAAAAACCAAACCAAGTTGACTCTAATGTCTCTATTTATAATGTCTTTCATAGAAATAAATCCCAGGACAAAAATGTGCACTACAAGTTCTACACCAACATGTCCACCACCTCCTGAAGTAAAAAGTAAGTTCAGGATTCAGATCTTTGTCCTATTTCTTTCCTCTAATGACTTTAAAGAGACGTTGATGGACTGAAACAGGAAGTCAGATTGTAACTGAATGACAGCAGAAGCATGCTGCTGCCTCAGAATCACACAAACATCTATAGAGATTTCTTCTTCTGGAAATTTTTGTTCTGATCTGTTTAAAGATGAGACGTGTCTGAAGTGTGAAGCAGGCTGGGAGCTACACGGAGGAAACTGTTATAAGTTCAGCACCAGGAAGTCCTCCTGGAATGAGAGCAGAGATTCCTGCAAAGATCTGGGAGGGGACCTGGTGAAGATAGACAGCAGAGAGGAGCAGGTATGAAACTCTGCTGCAGGTTCATGTTCTCACAGATTTCATCACATCATCATGTTTCTTCATCTTAGCACAGAAACGTGTCTCAGAATCATTTTTATCTCTTCTCACTTCTCCTGTTCAGATGTTCCTGTTTGGAAGACTGAGCAACATTATGGAGGAAGCAGAGGACAAGTTCTGGATCGGACTGACGGACTCAGAGGAAGAAGGCAGCTGGTTGTGGGTGGATGGATCACCACTGAAGTCAAGGTTTGGCTGATGAAACAATGTCTGTTTAAAGAATTTAACTTTCAGGCATTTATCTGCTGTTTTTCTTCTGCTCTTCCCCAAGTTGGTCTTTTTGGTCTGATAATCAGCCTGACAACAAGAGTAAAGATGCTCCTGCTGCTGAAGCCGACTGTGTGAGGATGGGGAAGAAAGTAGGAGCTGGCATTCTGAAGTCCTGGTTTGATACATCCTGTAAATATCCTCAGAAAAGTATCTGTGAGAAAGCAGCAGAAACTGGACAGTGCTCATGTGTTTATGGGTGAAGTTCTGTTGGTCTGGAAAACTGAGCCCAGGATCAAGAAGCTGCAGAAATGCTGGTTTTATAAAGAAAAATGTCACAAATAATAAAAATTAACTTCCAAACATGTTGAAATAATCATTAAATTTTCCTCCTAAATAATTTTTGTCTATTTATTTTTATATTAAGCTCATTATATATTTAACAGTTTCTGTATTGAGTAAATATTTGCAGCAGCTGTAGCTCAGCAGATAAAGTGTTTCTCACAGTGAAAGGCTCAACCTGAGGACAAAAATAGAGACAAAATGTCCAGAAGCAGGCAGGTGTCAAAGTAAATCAGGGCAGAATTAAACACTGGATAAAACATAAATGAAGTGATGGACATGAGCTGAAAAGGTCCAACCGAAACCCTCTGAGATGATGTTCTGAACGGGTTAATTACCAACAAGCTGCAGGTGAACTAATCAGAAACTGAAAGCAGGTGAAAGCAGAATCAGGAAATAAAGACAAAAGAATCCTGATTTAAACCGTCAGGCTGATGCTCCTGATTCTACTCAGTCTGTCTTAAAATGCAGTTTACAGCTGTCAGCAGCAGCATTATCTGCAATTATGTGGCTCTCACTGGAGTAATATTTTAAAGCAGGTAGGAAAGTTTCTAGAAAGATAATTCTGTCTTGTTTGCAGAGACAAGAAGTTTTCAGTTTGATGTGCAGCGTTGGATGTCAGCTCTTGAAAAGTTCCGCAGGTCCCAAACCCTAAATGCCTCCACTGACCAATAGTAAACAGGAAGTTGTGCATCAAATAGATGTTACTTCCTCAGTCCTACTTCCTCTTATGTTTTTATTTTAGATTTCAAATGCTTGTGTGTTTCACCTTAAAGTTGTTCTAAAAAAAATCCTGTTTTTCAAGAACCAGTACTTTCTTTTTAGCTGAAAATTATGTATCCTTAGCAATATTGTTTTTATGTGTTTCCATTTATTCCTGTTTAAGAGCTTTTTTGTTGAATTCCATTTGCAGTTGTAACTTGGAAAATCCCGGCTTCCCATCAGAAAAATCAACTGTAACTGTCGCTAAGACTCGCTATAACAGGAAGCTGTGATTAAAACATGTTTAGCAGGAAGCCTGATGTTTTCATTTACGTGTGTCTGTGGAGGTTTGATGTTTGAGTCCTGAAACTGTAAAGTCTTTGGGCTTAAATGATTGTTTGTTGCTCTCTGCTCCATTTCCTCACACGGAACTGGGAAAAAGGGCTTTTGTCAATTCAGCTCTGTCTACATGGAACATGCTGCAAAAAGATGGGAAATGAACTGAACTTATTTTATTGAGTAGTTTTAAGTCCAGACAAAACACACTGAAGATAACTTCTACAAATTTATGGTGGGTTTCTTAATTTGTATGGCATTTTAATTGTATAATCTAATTGCAATCATTATGTACTTTTTTCTGTATCTTGGCTGGACTTGCATGAAAAAGATATTCTTTAAAATACAAAACCTCACCAAAAAAATAAAAAAAAATAAAATAAAACTATGTATATAAATTAGTGCTAAGGTCATTTACAAACACCAGTGAGAATTTATTGTAAATGCAGAAGCCATTCCCAAAAGTTCCTGATGATAAATGGCTTTTTTTTATTAAAATGTGATTTTTCTAATATTAACTAGAGAGATATGTGGATGCTCTAAACAGTCCAAGTTTTTGTGACTTAATCTGTCCAAAATTGTCCTGATGGTCAGCCAGGATAACCTTCATGTCCTAAAGCTGGCCCAGGCCTTGGTGGAGGTCAGGAGGCTGAGCGACTCAGTGAGTCCAGGGTGGACCGTCTCATCTGTCTCTGGCAGCGCCTGTCAGAGCGAGACAATCAGAGACTGCTCTACCCTTCCAGGTATCAGGAGAGGCAGATCAAGGGGCGCTTCAAGGCAGCAAAGGGTAAAAACATCGTTTTCCTGGCAGGCAAAGCCTCAAGCGGTTAGTTTAGTCTTTAAAAACTATTTTCCCTCCTTACATCTGCTGTGTTAAACAGTTTTAAACACACTTTTCTTCACGTGCTGCAGCTGCATACTTGGAGGGAACTCCAGCAAACTGGCCGGACAGCAGCCGCCTGGTGGAGGACGTCTGCAGCCAGCTCTGTGGCCTGCTTCCTGCAGCGACGAGTGTCGGGGGGGGGGGGTCATGAGGAGCCGGCGGTCCCTCATCCACAGCGACTACGTGTCGATACGGCAGACGGTGCTGGGAGCCCGAGGCTGATGGCTCAGACCTCCATTCAGCTGTCTGAGATCAACCAGAGGACCATCTCCCAGTGGTGAGAGCTGTGTACCAGACCTGGAGCCTTTTTACTCAGTGAACGTGTGCTCAGAGGTCAAAGGTCAGATATCAGGCTGTCTGTGTGTCGTCTGCAGTTTCAACAGTCATCAGCAGCAGTGGGAGAGGTCTGTGATGGAGCAGGGAGTCGCCATCGTTCCTGCTCCATCTGCAGCAGACCGAGCCCTGCTTCCTGCCAAGGAGCTGTCCGTGGTGCTGGTGGGGCAAAGACGGCCCTTTCAGTACCACCTCCCCGAGGAGCAGCCTGGGCCGTCCACCAGGAGTCTCCCTCCAACAGCTTCTCCTCCTCTTCCTCTTCCTCCTCCTCATGGTCCTCCTCAGGCTCCTCAGCCTCCTTCAGCTCCTCCTCCTCTACCTCCAAATCAGGCTGTGCTGCCCACGCTTGCTGACACCTCATCAGCTCAGTTGCCTCCTCTTCCTCCTGTTGTGCCCAAGACAACGGCGTACAGCGGCGGAGGCTGCTGCAGCTGGTGTGATGGCACCACCTAGGTAACAGTACAAAATATACATTTGCAGGAAGTGTGGCCAGCCAAAAAGACTGGACACTGGACACACCAGGATCAGCGGTGTGTCCTACTGCGCCACAGTTGGGGGTAAGAGTGTGGAGGAATGGAGGAAGGACTTTAAAAAAGAATATTATTATTATTATTATTATTAATAATAATAATAATTATAATAATAATAATATGCTAATGCCTGTTATGGCAAAAAAGAATATTGTTATGAATGTAATCATAAAGATCTGTTGAATAGGACAAGATGTTATCCCAATAAATACCTAAGGCACCGACGAGACACTGTGGCCATCAAGTGGGTGATGGCATCCCTTGGGTTCTCAAGTGGGCGTCCTCCTTCTTGGGTGTTTCGCTGATAGGCCCATGACACCTCCAGAAGGTTCAGCAGTGAATCCCAGCGTCCCAGTTTCACTCCCATCAACCATCACACACTTGAGCCCCAGGCCAGGTCCTTCCTCTTGGTCCACAGCCACTGGCTCCCCTTTTCAGCGGCCTTGGAGAGGTCCTTGATTGCCTGCCTGTGGGCCTTCCCTCGCACCCCCATCTCCCTGAGTAGCCTAGATGTTGAGCTGGCTATGAATCCCCTGCAGCCTACTTCCACCGGGCGTACATTCACGTTCCATCCTTGTTGTTGGGCTTCTGCTGCAAGATTGGTGTATCTCAGTTTCTTCCGCTCAAAGGCTTCCTCTATGGCACCCTCCCAGGGTACCGTGAGCTCAATGATGTACACCAGCTCGACTGAGGAAGACCACAGAACAAGGTCTGGACGCAGGTTGGTGGATGCAATTTCCGGTGGGAAGCACAGCTTTTTGTCCAGGTCTGCCAGCATTTTCCAGTCCTGTGCTCTGCCCAGCTGCCCAATGTCAGCCCTACTGGTGATGGTGAAGCTGGCTTGACCCTCTCAAACAAAAAGTTTTGGCTGCCGGTGGGATGGAGGCGGTAGGAGCGCATTTGCACACATCCGCTGGCATTCCAGCACTGCTGCAAGACTTCTGAGCACCTGGTTATGTCGCCAGGTGTAGCGACCTTGGGTAAGGCTGGTCTTGCATCCCACTAAGATGTGTTTTAGTGCTGCTGGGCTTGGACACAAGGAGCATGTGGGGTCGTCGCCATACCATTGGCTTAAGTTTGCAGGTGACGGTAAAACATCATAAGCAGCTCTGATGGTAAAGCTTGCCCTGAATGCCTCCATCTGCCATAGATCTTTCCAGGAGAGCTTTCTTTTCTTAACTCCTTCCCATGCCATCCACTGCCCTTGCTTCGCCTGTGCCACGGCTTGTGTGCGCCTTGCTGCCTCCTCTTCCCGCCGTACCTCTTGGACCACCAGCTTGCGCTTCTAAGCTGGATTGGCCTTGCTCCAAGTTGGTCTGCGAGTGCCAAGGTGAAGACCACTCCTCCCCTTCTGAACATGTCCCACGATGTCCCGGTGTCGGAGTGCTGCCTTTGCCTGCTCTGTAGCAGCTAGCGGGGTCCACTTCCTCCCAGTGGCCAAGATGGGTGCTGTTTGGGACACAAGTGGGTCCCTGGAGTCTTGGAGCGTCAATCAATTTCCCCCAAAAATAAGCAAATAAGGCACAAGTTTTTGTTAATAATCTCAGAGAAGAAAGATTCCCTTGCATTTTTCAGCTTTAAGTTAAATCTGTAAAGTGTCTCTTTATAGATGTCACAGTGAACCTGGAGTCTAGTCTCTCTTTCTTTTCCACACTCCCTTTTTTCACTTCTAACTGCTGGAGCGTCTCTCCACAGAGATTTTTTCTTCTGCTCATGAAGGTGAAGCACAGTTACACTTACAGGAAATTAATTTTACTTTAGTCAAGTTAGTTTGAGCTCAACTTCCTGAAGGCAAAATGTTATCCTTGAATGCTAGTAGAGACATAAAGGTCACCTAAAGCTTCTCCTTGTGGGAATTATTTAATCATTTCCACAGTAGGGCAGACTGTTGAGATAAAAAGTCAGAAGAAGCTGATGTCATTCCTTTTCTCTGTGAGCTACTAATTCTCAGCTAAAACACGACTTTTAGAGTTTTAATAAACATCTAAAACCAATTCTAGAGGTCAAAGAGATTCATTATTATTATTATATGGGATGACCACTGTGCCAGAGTTTAAGAAGTCGTTGTGTTGCTGCCGGGTTTCCGGTTCGATCCCTCGTTTGTCCGTCTCAGTCGTAGTGTCCCTGAGCAGGACACTTCACCTGCATTGCTGACTGGTGGTGGTCAGAGGGTCTGGTGGCGCTGATGTATGGCATCCTCACCTCTGTCAGTCTGCCTCAGGGATGCTGTAGCTACAAACACAGCTCACCATCGTCAGGGTGTGAATGACTGAATGACTGTAGTATGAAAAGTTTTGGAGTCGTTGGAATTGATAAAGCGCTACACAAGTAGGTACACACCATTTACCATTATTAAACCAAATATCTATCAAAATATGCTTGAATGTCTATGAACCAGTTAGACATATTTTCAAATAAAAATAAATGCTCACTGGTGTTTGTAAGTGACCTTGGCACTGATTTATATACATATTTTCATTTTTATTTTTTATTTTGTGTTGTTTGGGGGAGTTTTTTAATTTAAGAATATCTTTGTCATGTGAGTCCAGCCAAGAGGCAGAAAAAAGTACAAAATGATTGCAATTATTATGCAATTAAAATGTCTTACAAATGAAGAAAACCAGTCACAATTTAAAGAAGTCATCTTCAGTGCGTTCAGTCTGGACTTAAAACTATTCAATAAAATAAGTTCAGTTAATTTCCCATCTTTTTGCAGCATGTTCCATGTAGACAGAGCTGAATTGACAAAAGCCTTTTTTTCTCAGTTCTGTGTGAGGAAATGGAGCAGAGAGCAACAAATGATAATTTAAGTGCAAAGACTTTCCAGTTTCAGGACTCATCAAACATCAAACCTCTACAGACACACTGATAAGAAAACATCAGGCTTCCTGCTGTCTTGTTCCTGTGTTCCTAAATGTTTAGATTAAAAATGTGTTCAATCTACAACCTGCAACATCAGTGGAAATGAATAATTATGTCACTTACTGTGAATCCAGCTCAACGACTTAATTAGACCAGGACAGCAGAAAAAAAAATAAAAGTAAAAACAATTTTTTTAGGAATCCTTACATATAACTTACAGCTGAAAAATGCCAGGAAAGCTTTTGTTTTGTTTTTAGCACCTTTTATAAATGTCATGTAAAGCTGTATATTTCACATGGAAACACTACTTTTAATTTGTTCGGATCAGAGTTGAAGTTGTTACACGTAACATTGATTTTAGTCACTCTCCTACAACTGTGTGTGTAAAATAAACATGTTTTATCTCAGCTGTTGTTGAAGTAACATATTTATTTGTTGCACAACTTCCTGTTTACTATTGGTCAGTGGAGGCATTTAGGGTTTTGGACCTGCGGAGCTTTTCAACAGCTGACATCCAACGCTGCACATCAAACTGAAAACTTCTTGTCTCTGCAAACAAGACAGAATTATCTTTCTAGAAACTTTCCTACCTGCTTTAAAAGATTACTCCAGTGAGAGCCACATAATAGCAGATAATGCTGCTGCTGACAGCTGTAAACAGCATTTTAAGACAGACTGAGCAGAATCAGGAGCATCAGCCTGACGGTTTAAATCTGGATTCTTGTTTCTTCATTTCCTGATTCTGCTTTCACCTGGTTTCAGTTTCTGATCAGTTCACCTGCAGCTTGTTGGTAATTAACCCGTTCAGAACATCATCTCAGAGGGTTTCGGTTGGTTGTCCATCACTTCATTTATGTTTTATCCAGTGTTTATTTCTGCCCTGATTTACTTTGACACCTGCCTGCTTCTGGACATTTTTTCTCTATTTTTGTCCTCAGGTTGAGCCTTTCACTGTGAGAAACACTTTATCTGCTGAGCTACAGCTGCTGCAAATATTTACTCAATACAGAAATGGTTAAATATATAATGAGCTTAATATAAAAATAAATAGACAAAAATGATTTAGAAGGAAAATTTAATGATTATATTAACATGTTTGGAAGTTAATTTTTAATATTTGTGACATTTTTCTTAAAAAAAAACAACCCAGTATTTCTGCAGCTTCTTGATCCTGGGCTCAGCTTTCCAGACCAACAGAACTTCACCCACAAACACATGAGCACTGTCGAGTTTCTGCTGCTTTCTCACAGATATTTTTCTGAGGATAATTACAGGATATATCAAACCAGGACTTCAGAAAGTCAGCTCCTACTTTCTTCCCCATCCTCACACAGTCGGCTTCAGCAGCTTCATCTTTACTCTTGTTGTCAGGCTGATTACCAGCCCAAAAAGTCAAACTTGGGGAAGAGCAGAAAGAAAACAGCATAAATGCCAGAAAGTTAAATTCTTTAAACAGATATTGTTTTATCAGCCAAACCTTTCATCCAGAGGTGATCCGTCCACCCACAACCATCTGCTTTCTTCCTTTGAGTCCGTCAGTCCGATCCAGAACATGTCCTATAAATTATCCTCCATAATGTTGCTCAGTCTTCCAAACAGGAATATCTGAACAGGAGAAGATGATGAAAATGACTCTGAGAGACGTTTTTTTTTTTTTTTTTTTTTTTTTTTTTTTTTTTTTAATACAAACTTTATTTACAGATAAAGAATATACAATTGCAGACAGCAGTATGCTCGAGGTGCTGGGGTAACAGAATCACAAGATTCCTTGAAACAGACAAAGGAAATTACAGATTATAAATCAACTTCATCGCTTAGAGTTAGAAGTTTTATAGCTTTAGAATTGGTGCATATTTTTAAGGAGTCCAAAAAACCTTTTACATAAGCTCTAAAAACAGTGAGGTTGGGTTTGTTTTTAGCAAATTTACAAACATGTATGTGAAATTTGGCTAACAAAATAAGAAAATTTATAATATAATCTTTCCCAGACTTACTGTAATTGGAAATACCAAAGAGAACATGTTTAATATTCAATAGAATAAGTATATTACATTTCTTGTTGACAAAATTATTGAAGTCACACCAAAAGATTTTGCTAAAAGAGCATTCCCAAAAAAGGTGGGTCAGTGTTTCTTGTTCAATGTGACAGAAGGAACAAAAAGGATCAATATCTGCAATATATTTGTTCAATACTGAATTTACAGGATAACACCTGTGTAAAATTTTAAGGGAAACTTCCCGTACTTTATTTGATACAAAAAACTTTCTTGGCAACAACCATGTTTGTTCCCAATTGATATCTGAATAAAGATTGTTCCAAAAAAAATTGAGGCAGGTTTGCAAACAGTATTCCTTTGGATTATTTCTCTTATATGTTTATTTCCAGTTTTAATACTAAGAAATGGATCTGAATTACCAATAAATAATTCTGGAAAACTTGGACGCTGGACAATGGCGCCACCTGATGTTGATATAAGAAATTTTAAACCTGCAGGAATAGCATCAAAGACGATGGCAAATTCTTTAGGGGTCACAGGAAAGTTATATTTACCAAGAAATTCACCATAATTAAATAGTTGACCATCCTCATTGAATAATTGTTTAACAAATAAGATATCATTGTCCATCCATTTCTGAAGAAATAAGGATTTATGCTTGAAACAAATATTTTGGTTATTCTAAATATAACAGTTATGAGGGGAAAAGTTAAGTTTATAAACCAAAGTCCAGGATAAAAGCAGTTGTTTATGGAAGCAGGATAGATTAACAGGAAGCTTTTCTATTTTGTAGTTACATCTTAATAAAAAGTCTAGCCCCCCCAAGGATTTAAAGACTTGCGTAGGAATCCAATGCCACATTGAATTAGGCGTTTTCAAATATCTTTGGATCCACCTAACTTTGAATGTAGAATGCAGGGTATTAAAGTCCAGAACATTAAATCCACCTGAATTTAGTTTATTGATCATGACATTCTTCTTAATAAGATGGGGCTTTTTTTTCCAAATGAAATTAAAGAGTATACGATCAATTTCAGCGCAACGGCTATTTGGGACATTAAGGGCTGAACTTGCATAGACAAGTCGAGAAAGACCTTCAGTTTTGGCCAGCAGTATTCGACCGGTGATAGTCAGGTCTCTCTGTAACCATAGATTCTGAGAGACGTTTCTATGCTGACAGGAAGAAACATGACGATGTGATGAAATCTGTGAGAACATGAACCTGCAGCAGAGTTTTATACCTGCTCCTCTCTGCTGTCTATCTTCACCAGGTCTCCTCCCAGATCTTTGCAGGAATCTCTGCTCTCATTCCAGGAGGACTTCCTGGTGATGAACTTATAACAGGTTCCTCCGTGTAGCTCCCAGCCTGCTTCACACTTCTGACACGTCTCATCTTTAAACAGATCAGAACAAAAACTTCCAGAAGAAGAAATCTCTATAGATGTTTGTGGGATTTGGAGGCAGCAGGAAGTGCTGTGTCTGTCCTGCAGTTACATTCTAACTTCCTGTTTCTGTCAGTCCATCAATGTCTCTTTAATATCATTTGAGGACAGAGGTGAGACAAAGATTAAATTCTGAACTTGATATTTACTTTTTTCCTGTAGTTGTGAGAAATTTCTCTATCTCATCAGTCTTGATTTACAAGCATACTAAACAAGTAAGAAAACAAGAAACAATAGTCTGCTTGCAGCTGAAAAAACAATAATATAACATCTTATATAATAGTTGGAACCCAGAGTAACATCAGTAATTTATCAGAATTAAACTGGAGAAGGTAGGAAACAATTCAGGTTTAAGCGAAATAAACTCATAAATAAATTCATCCACCAGCTCTAAACAGAATATTATAGAAACTTGCAACTCAGCTGAGAGATATTTCCTGAGCTTCATCCTCCTCTTCCTCAGGTTGGGGACTTTAACTGGTCTTCAGTTTGATTAAACCAGTATTTACTACGTGGGGGATTTTTTAAAGTAAAACTGCTAGGTTAACGCATTTCTCTATTTTTTGGAATTTGTATCTCTAACTTAAAAATAGTATATAATACAATATTATAAATAAAATACACAAACTCACTGACTGCCAGGGCGATGATGACAGCTACCAAGATAGCGATGAGCACCAGCAGGACCACTCGCTCTGAGGTGACCTTTGACCTCGTGCTCTGTCCAGCTTGTTGAACATCTGCTGCACACTTTGCACAGACTGACATGGGAAACAGAGAAACTTCTTTCAATACTAAATCAAATAACTGCTCACTGGTCAGATATTTCAGTCTGATTAATGCAGTGATTTGCTTCTCACTCCTTAACAGGGATGATCTGACCAAAGCCCAGTGACCTGCTGATAGTTGGCTTTACCCATTCCACTCACATCCAACCCTCAGAGGAAAAGACTAAACCGTTTTACAAACTTAGGTAACATGTATGTAAAAGTTGTAAACAGTGACATAGTCTTCCCTCCTTATCTAAACTTGTTAAATTGGTTCTAATCAATTGAATGAAAGTTTACACTGTAATCACCTATTTGAAATCAGGTTTCAGAGCTCATCATAGCACTGAAACAGCATAGTTGAAAGTCACTAATGATATTTTCATGACCCCAGGTAATGCCATTTTCTGAGGCTATGAGAGGACAGTGGTGGGCCGTCAGGGCCTGCAAGACCTTCTCTGCAGCCCTAAAAAAAATATATGAATCACAGACTGATGTTAATTATATTTCACTCATGAATACTTATTAAATAATTTCTATTGGTCTGTCCGCTTCTGTCCATAGCCCCTCCCCTGTTTTCTGCTTCCATACGTGCATTTTGATAATAAACCATTCTACCAATTACATTTCAGCCATTATTTGTAGCCATGATCAAAGATATCTGCCTGGTCATGCTCAAAGGCTTTGTCCCTTCTACTGCCTCTTTTTCATCTGGGGAGCCAAAAGGTTCCATTTTAAGATAAACGCAACCAAGCAATGCAAGCAAGGATGACCTGAAGAACTTCAAACACTTCAATGATGCTTTTCAACCACAGGAACACTTCATGCAGCTCAGTGAAAGGATGAGGAAGACTGATGTGGCGGTGAAGAGAGGCTATGCAGAGGTCTGGCTGCAGGAGACAGACCATAAAGGTGGAGATAACACAGGCGCTGTGCATCCCTGAGATGGTTCTATCTTTTTTATAGCCTCAATATCACTTTATGCAACAGATATAACAATTTAGAAAAGCAAATAGCACAAAAATTAACATCAGGATCATCACACGGAGCGGAACAGACCACTGGACCGTTAACACTGCGGTTGCTCCTGATGATGAAAATCTTTAAATATACATTACATCTGCTAAGAAGCCTCGTCATGTGCTGTTCGTGGAAAACAAGTCGGCGGTTAATAAGAAAGATCGTGTCCGACTGAGGTGTTAACCACTGGTATATTTCTTTTTCAGCTGCTTCATTTTTCCCCCTCTTTTTTGAGATTTTAGAAAACCATAAAATATCTATTAAACAACAAAAACAGTAATCAAGATCTTCAATTGACATTGACAAATGTCAATTGAAGGTGGATTTCAGGACTAAGGGCCTTGCTCAGGGACCCACAGTGGCAGTCTGTGGGATTCAAACCAGGAAACTTGGAGCCTTCCCAGAATGCTCATCTGCTCTAAACATTATAGATAAACACTCCCCCAGAAATGGCATAACAAGAAAACATGAACATTTTTATAATAGTGGCATGGAATCTGCCTATAAAAACAGGACTGCAAAAAATGGATTTAATGAATTATCATTCATGTCATTTTTTATTTTGCTTTTTAATTAAAATATATATTTATTACCCACCTGGCTCTTTTTTTGGTGATCTTCTGGCTGCAGAGTTGACTTCACTGACTAAAGAAACATCATCTGAACAACAGAAAACACAAATCAGTCAGTTGAGATAGATAGATAGATAGATAGATAGATAGATAGATAGATAGATAGATAGACTTACCTTCAGCCCTCTGTCTTATGAACTTCACAATAGTGTATGTAACATCAGCTTCTGCCATCCTGCCTCTGTGATTCGGAAATAGAAGTACAGCTCAGATGTTACCGTCTGCTTTTAACGGCTTTCTGAAGACAGAGAGTATTTACAGATTAGACAGGAAGTCCAAAATTATACTGTTTGCAATGCACTGACATGGACCAACCTATTTTAATCCATGTGTGAGCAAGAAGATGATCCTAACAGGAAGGCAGTGGGAGCTTCTGATATGGGCTTTGAAGGCAGTTACCCAGGCCAGCATTAGAAAGAGACAACATTAAAATATAGCTTATCTGATAGTTGTGCCGTGATCAAGTTTTTCCTTTCCTTTATGCATAAGCAGTGGATGGATGGATGGATGGATGGATGGATGGATGGATGGATGGATGGATGGATGGATGGATGATGTCTGTGAATTTTGTGTAAAGGAAGTTACAGTTTAGACCTGTCATTTGTAGCCACACAAGTGGTCATAATGAACTCTTCGTTAATAGTTTATTACATTAGTAATGCCGTTAACTCTTTAGTTTTTCTTTACCATAGAAACTGCTCCTGGATCAGTGCTTCTGTGCTCTTTGTGATCGTACACACGGACTCCTTAAAGCAGTCAGATGACGAGTTGTGAACTGATGCTATATAAATAAAACTGAACTGAATTAGATTTTTAAACTCACTTGAGGCCTTATTTATTTTGAATTGTATATAAAATAAAATGAAAGATAAAGTGTCAAAGACTGAAGAGCTTTAAATAAGAAGGCAATGAGGAAGCAGGCAGTAAATTACACCTTTAACAAGACGTCTCTTCAACAAGAATAAGAAACAAGAAGGTGCTAATCATCATTCTGAGGACTTTAACTAAAACAGAGTAAAGACTTATTATAATATCCACCTTCCAGCAGACGCTCTACATGAAGGTTAAATGCTTTCAGTGTTTCTTTAACTTTTGCTCAGATGGATCAGAACCTCCTAAATGTCTCTTTGTTTGTCGTAGAGTTGTCCTCAGTGTGACGCTGTCCTCATGATGAGACCACAGAGCTGTGAAGAAGGTAAGAAGATGAATGTGGTGATAAATCAGCAGGAAGGTGCAGAAGAAGCTGCAGTCAGAGCTTAGAGGTCATCATCAGACAAACAGACTGAACACAAACTGGACCGGCAGGACTGATGTCTCCATGAAAACACAACATGATCACCAACATGAAGCAACTCTGTTCATAAAAGGAGAAATTCAATAAAAATACATCAGTGACTCACATAGAGGAAGCTGTTAGGGTCGTCGATTCAGAGTCAATGTCAGGTTCAGATGTTGTGAATCTGACCAGATGTTCTGATGGGGTTCTCCTCTAAATGCTCCTCAGGTGGAGCTGCTGCCTCTCACCATGAAAACCCATCCAGAACCTCCAATCAGCCCCAGAAAGTCCTGCTGGTTCTGGGCTCTCTGCTGGCTGCTGCTCTCATCGTCCTCTACAGACTCTGTGAGTTCATCCGTATTCGTGGCTTTAAACCACTTCCTGTTTGGTGACTGTCGTTTAGAAATGATGTTGGTGAATTTATATCTGCTAAACCTTTTTTCAGCTCTGGTTCTGTTAGTGACCCGGGAAGCTGTCCGAACCCTGAAAGAGGAGAATGAAGGTCTGAGGAAACGTCTCCTGGGTGAAACTCTCAGTGTTTGAAAGTGTCCACAAGGTTCAGACTGAGTCTCATTCAGGGCTGTCAGCTTACTTTGTTACATTTAAATTTAATTTACTCGTTTCCCGCATCAAAGAAAGGAGGTTCAATAAATGAGGGAAGTTCTTTCTTGTGATTATCCTTCGTTGTGCTTAATTTCTGATCACCCAGAGAGTTTTATGATTTATCTTTTGATGTTCAGAAATAAAACAAAGTTATTAACTGAGACGGAGATATTCAGGATCTTTGTCCCATTTCTGTCCTCTAATGATGTTAAAGAGACGTTGATGGATGGACTGACAGAAACAGGAAGTTAGATTGTAGCTGAATGACAGCAGACGCCTCCTGCTGCCTCAGAATCATCAGATTTCTTCCACCTGATTCAGCTTTTGTTCTGATCTGTTTAAAGATGAGACATGTCTGAAGTGTGGAGCAGGCTGGGAGCTACATGGAGGAAAGTGTTATAATTTCAGCACCATGAAGTCCTCCTGGAATGAGAGCAGATGTTCCTGCAAAGATCTGGGAGGAGACCTGGTGAAGATAGACAGCAGAGAGGAGCAGGTATGAAACTCTGCTGCAGGTTCATGTTCTCACAGATTTCATCACATCATCATGTTTCTTCTTCTCAGCATGGAAAAGTTTCACATTTTCATCAACTTCTCCTGTTCAGATGTTCCTCGAGATCAGACTGAGAGACATTATGGTGGACAATCACGACAGGTTCTGGATTGGACTGACGGACTCAGAGGAAGAAGACAGATGGTTGTGGGTGGACGGATCACCACTGGACACAAGGTTTGGCTGATGAAACAATGTCTGTTTAAAGAATTTAACTTTCAGGCATTTATCTGCTGTTTTCTTTCTACTCTTCCTCAAGTTTGTCTTTTTGGTCTGATAATCAGCCTGACAACAAGAGTCTTGATGGTGCTGCTGAAGCCGACTGTGTGAGGATGGGGAAGATAGGAGAAGCTGACTTTCTAAAGTCCTGGTTTGATACATCCTGTAATTATCCTCAGAAAAGTATCTGTGAGAAAGCAGCAGAAACTCGACAGTGCTCATGTGTTTATGGGTGAAGTTCCATTGGTCTGGAAAACTGAGCCCAGGATCAAGAAGCTGCAGAAATGCTGGTTTTATAAAGAGAAATGTTACAAAAAATAAAAATTAACTTCCAAACATGTTAAAATAATCATTAATTGTTCCTCCTAAATATTTTTTTGTCTGTTTATTTTTATATTAAGCTGATTATATATTTAACCATTTCTGTATTCAGTAAATATTTGCAGCAGCTGTAGCTCAGCAGATAAAGTGTTTCTCACAGTGGAAGGCTCAACCTGAGGACAAAAATAAAGACAAAATGTCCAGAAACAGGCAGGTGTCAAAGTAAATCAGGACAGAATTAAACACTGAATGAAACATCTAAGAAGTGATGGACATGACCCAAAAAGGTCCAACCGAAACCCTCTGAGATGATGTTCTGAACGGGTTAATTACCAACAAGCTGCAGGTGAACTGATCAGAAACTGAAACCAGGTGAAAGCAGAATCAGGAAATGAAGAAACAAGAATCCAGATTTAAACCGTCAGGCTGATGCTCCTGATTCTGCTCAGTCTGTCTTAAAATGCTGTTTACAGCTGTCAGCAGCAGCATTATCTGCTATTATGTGGCTCTCACTGGAGTAATCTTTTAAAGCAGGTAGGAAAGTTTCTAGAAAGATAATTCTGTCTTGTTTGCAGAGACAAGAAGTTTTCAGTTTGATGTGCAGCGTTGGATGGCAGCTCTTGAAAAGCTCCGCAGGTCCCAAACCCTAAATGCCTCCACTGACCAATAGTAAACAGGAAGCTGTGCATCAAATAGATCTGTTACTTCCTCAGTCCTACTTCCTCTTATGTTTTTTTTTATTTTAGATTTCAAATGCTTTTTCACCTTAAAGTTGTTCTAAAAAAAATCCTGTTTTTCAAGAACCAGTACTTTCTTTTTAGTTGAAAATTATGTATCCTTAGCGATATTGTTTTTATGTGTTTCCGTTTCTTCCTGTTTAAGAGCTTTTTTGTTGAATTCCATTTGCAGTTGTAACTTGGAAAATCCCGGCTTCCCATCAGAAAAATCAACTGTAACGGTCGCTATAACAGGAAGCTGTGATAAAACATGTTTAGCAGGAAGCCTGATGCAGCTTAAGCGAAAATTCAGACTGAAGAAACTCTATTGCCTACCTCCATCAATCAGGGACTCATCCGCCTCCGACACAAGCCAATCAGCTTTGAACTGCTCCTCCTCGAAGCCAATCAGCATCCTGGGTTCATCTTAAAAAGAACTCCACATCCTCGTCTCGGCCTTCTCCTCAGCGAGCAAGCGGTGGCTGCGCCGTGTCCGGTTTGGACTCTGTTGACCAGTTTCAAGAGACAATAACTTATCCTGAAATCCTCCTGCCATAGGAATACCGTCCAGCTGCACATCTTCCTTTCCGACCTCTGTTTTCGTCAGCTCCGATTCCTGGCGCAAAGAACTTGCAAGCGACGCAGACGCGTCCCAACTCTGCCTAAGTTCCGGTCAGCTGCCTTGAAGCGATCAAGGGACGCTTCAAGGCAGCAAAGGGTAAAAACATCGTTTTCCTGGCAGGCAAAGCCTCCAGTGGTTAGTTTAGTCTTTAAAGACTATTTTCCCTCCTGACATCTGCTGTGTTAAACAGTTTTAAACACACTTTTCTTCACGTGCTGCAGCTGCATCCTTGGAGTAAACTCCAGCAAACTGGCCGGACAGCAGCCGCCTGGTGGAGGCCGTCTGCAGCCAGCTGTGTCGCCTACACCCACAGCGACACGTGTCGGGGGGGATCATGAGGAGCCGGTGGTCCCTCATCCACAGCGACCACGTGTTGATACGGCAGACGGTGCTGGGAGCCCGAGGCTGATGGCTCAGACCTCCATCCAGCTGTCTGAGATCAACCAGAGGACCATCTCCCAGTGGTGAGAGCTCTAACAGACCTGGAGTCTTTTCACTCACTGAACATGTGCTCAGAGGTCAAAGGTCAGATATCAGGCTGTCTGTGTGTCGTCTGCAGGTTCAACAGTCATCAGAAGCAGTGGGAGAGGTCTGTGATGGAGCAGGGAGTCGCCATCGTTCCTGCTCCATCTGTGGCAGACCGAGCCCTGCTTCCTGCCAAGGAGCTGTCCGTGGTGCTGGTGGGGCAAGGACGGCCCTTTCAGTACCACCTCCCCGAGGAGCAGCCTGGGCCGTCCACCAGGAGTCTCCCTCCAACAGCTTCTCCTCCTCCTCTTCCTCCTCCACCTCATGGTCCTCCTTGGGCTCCTCAGCCTCCTTCAGCTCCTCCTCCTCTACCTCCAAATCAGGCTGTGCCGCCCACTCTTGCTGCCACCTCCTCTGCTCAGTTGCCTCCTCCTCCAGTTGTGCCCAGGACAACGGCGTACAGCGGCGGAGGCTGCTGCAGCTGGTGTGATGGCACCACCTAGGTAACAGTACAAAATATACATGTGCAGCAAGTGTGGGCAGCCAAAAAGACTGGATACTGGACACACCAGGATCAGCGGTGTGTCCTACTGCGCCACAGTTGGGGGTAAGAGTGTGGAGGAATGGAGGAAGGACTTTAAAAAGAATATTATTATTATTATTATTATTATTATTATTATTATTATTATTATTATTATGAATATAATAATTAATAATTATTATAATTACTATCATCATGAATATGATTATTATTATTATTATTATTATTATTATTATTATTATTAATAATATAATAATAATATTAATAATAATATGCTAATGCCTGTTATGGCAAAAAAGAATATTGTTATGAATGTAATCATAAAGATCTGTTGAATAGGACAAGATGTTATCCCATTAAATACCTAAGGCACCGACGAGACACTGTGGCCATCAAGTGGGTGATGGCATCCCTTGGGTTCTCAAGTGGGCGTCCTCCTTCTTGGGTGTTTCGCTGATAGGCCCACGACACCTCCAGAGGGTTCAGCAGTGAATCCCAGCGTCCCAGGTTCACTCCCATCAACCATCACACACTTGAGCCCCAGGCCAGGTCCTTCCTCTTGGTCCACAGCCACTGGCTCCCCTTTTCAGCGGCCTTGGAGAGGTCCTTGATTGCCTGCCTGTGGGCCTTCCCTCGCACCCCCATCTCCCTGAGTAGCCTAGATGTTGAGCTGGCTATGAATCCCCTGCAGCCTACTTCCACCGGGCGTACATTCACGTTCCATCCTTGTTGTTGGGCTTCTGCTGCAAGATTGGTGTATCTCAGCTTCTTCCGCTCAAAGGCTTCCTCTATGGCACCCTCCCAGGGTACCGTGAGCTCAATGATGTACACCAGCTCGACTGAGGAAGACCACAGAACGCAGGTTGGTGGATGCAATTTCCGGTGGGAAGCACAGCTTTTTGTCCAGGTCTGCCAGCATTTTCCAGTCCTGTGCTCTGCCCAGCTGCCCAATGTCAGCCCTACTGGTGATGGTGAAGCTGGCTTGACCCTCTGGAACAAAAAGTGTTGGCTGCCGGTGGGATGGAGGCGGGGGGAGCGCATTTGCACACATCCGCTGGCATTCCAGCACTGCTGCAAGACTTCTGAGCACCTGGCTGTGTCGCCAGGTGTAGCGACCTTGGGTAAGGCTGGTCTTGCATCCCACTAAGATGTGCTTTAGTGTTGCTGGGCTTGGGCACAAGGAGCATGTGGGGTTGTCGCCATACCATTGGCGTTTGCAGGTGACGGTAAAACATCATAAGCAGCTCTGATGGTAAAGCTTGCCCTGAATGCCTCCATCTCCCATAGATCTTTCCAGGAGAGCTTTCTTTTCTCAACTCCTTCCCATGCCATCCACTGGCCTTGCTTCACCTGTGCCACGGCTTGTGTGCGCCTTGCTGCCTCCTCTTCCCGCCGTACCTCTTGGACCACCAGCTTGCGCTTCTAAACTGGATTGGCCTTGCTCCAAGTTGGTCTGCGAGTGCCAAGGTGAAGACCACTCCTCCCCTTCTGAACATGTCCCACGATGTCCCGGTGTCGGAGTGCTGCCTTTGCCTGCTCTGTAGCAGCTAGCGGGGTCCACTTCCTCCCAGTGGCCAAGATGGTTGCTGCTTGGGACACAAGTGGGTCCCTGGAGTCTTGGAGCGTCATTTTCAGTCTAACCGTGGCACACTTGTACTCCTCTGCCAGGCTAGTGATGGAAAGTTCCAGCATTCCTCTGCCATAAATTAAATATAATAATTATGAATATAATTATTATGATGACTAGCATTGAAAATATAATGATTATTATCATTATAATAATGGCTGCTGTGACAATCATAACTAATTTGTTAAATAAATACATTAAATTTATTCAGTCCTCTTGTCTTTTTTGTGTTAAATTTTTTGGTAATACTATTAGAAATGAGGTTTTTGAGGTTATGCTATTATAGGTGTAGCACCCCACTGCTCTGTCCGCTAGTAACTGGGACAAGAACTTAAACTCACTGGTGGGGTGGCTATTTGGGTTCGTTAAGTTCTGGTAGTTACCACGCAGGTTTACCAATTTTGAGTAATTCCTTACTGGTTCAATTACCCTACACTCCTTTTATGTAATATAAATAACTCCAGACAACCAGCTACCGGAACAGTTTCTTTTAATAGGAACTTTGGAAAAATAAAACCTTAGCTCCTCAACTCCCCAAAAGAATCAAAACTTAAACATAGAGCAAGGTCATTACTGTTTCCCTGAACAAAATAAAGCCGATAAGGCACTTTTTCTTTTCAATACCTTATGTTCCACTCACTTCCCCTTTGTGTTTTTTTTTAAAAAAAAAAAACTTACTTTTTAACAGTTGTGTTACTTTAACCAGAATTCCGTTTTTTTTTTTTTTACCAATAGAACTCCATACATTTATCCAACATTTACAGTTCTAAAACACAATATCACACATGGGCCCATACTCTCACACACACACTCTGTCCATTACCGGTTCAAGTTTTTCGTTGCAGGCCTGATGAAGCTAGGATGTGACGTAGCTCAGACAATCCTCTTCTCCCCGGTTAAACAACAAACCGAATCAAACCTGCTCGCTCAGCCGACGTCCTCCTCGTCAAGGATGCTTCGCGAGTCCAATTTTCTTTCAGAACTCCGCCACCCTATTCGCAGGATTACTCCCCCGTCGCACTGAAATCCTGGCCGCCACGGTCCTCTCGCCACTTCAAATCAGCCGCAGTTCTCCGTCGATCAGCCGCAGTTTTCCTCCGAGGGTTTTTTTTTTTTCTGCTTAATACTTGAGCAGATATCCCATACACCGTGTGCAGGAATACTTGTTCACAACACGTCCGAAAAAATCCAGTTCCGTCTCCCACCTCAACTTCTGCAAACTTTTTCAGCGATCTCCATTAACCTCTCTCTTCTTCTCTCTCCCGCGTCCTTCGTTCTTCTTCTCCCCATCATCCCCTTGTCCCGTTTTTTTTTTTTTCTCTGTTGAGTTCACTTGTCCCTCGTTAACCTAAGTTACTTTCATAGATAGGATACTCAATACAGTCTTTACACAAATTAGATTCTTAATCAAACAACAATACACTCATGTAAATACACAAGTTATCTACAGAAAAGTTTTAACTGTTTTTTCTTATCATTTCTCATGTTACTACAGTAACATCTTCCCTTATGTAGATAATCCCTTGGATTAAAAATATATAAAAACAATCAGACACATTGCTCACTTATCCCTTTTTTCTTTCTTGCATAACCAACCTTGTAAATATTTTGTAAATATTAAAGGCCTTAAGTGCGCGGTTTTTAACCAGGGGCTACACCCTCCCCCTTCTAAATCGTTTGATGTCCCCATCAAACATCAAAGTTACATAACCCAAACAATAGTAGGGAACTGTGGCAAGCTAGAACTAACACAGTTAGGACACAGTGCCATAGCGTGACACCATACAGTAGAACAAGAAGGATGTCTTGGTACCTTAAAGGTTCCACTTCCAAGTAGTACTCCACAACTAACAACACTTAGTGGCTGGTCTGATGGCTGTCCTAGTTCATCATAGCTTAATCTTATGACGGGTTTCCTCACTCGCCTACAGCGTTCTGTAATGGTCTGTTCTCCCTCACCTACTACCTCATCACTTTCCTTCTCTCCCCCTTCTAAATCTAGATCAGAGCAGAGCAGTGAGTCTGGCATGTTAGGTGAGTTGGGACTTAATCCAGCATCATCAATAGTCCTGTGGGGCGATGTAATCGGAACTTCACTTGTGACTGTGGAGGGTTCTTTAGCTCTCATGTCTGATTGCCTCAAAAGTTCTTTCAGGTTGACTTGTAGTGGGACTGCCGTGTTCACCTCTTCTTTACACCAATGTAATAACTGAGCCATCCTGTCTTGTCACCAAATCAAAACACAACTAATCACCAAAGAAAATTTGTCTTCACTGTGCTTAGCAAAAAATATAAAACTTTAGAAACTTTTTGTTAATCTTTACAATTCACCTGAAGTCTAACTGACCATGGAAGTTTTTTATTTTTTCATGGGGAAATGGCCTACTTTTAATCTAGAAACTAGTTGTCTGGGTATAATACTGTTTTTATGCAACTAAAATCAAATATATCCCAGCGGTGCCTCCATTTATTTATGTAGCACCCCACTGCTCTGTCCGCTAGTAACTGGGACAAGAACTTAAACTCACTGGTGGGGTGGCTATTTGGGTTCGTTAAGTTCTGGTAGTTACCACGCAGGTTTACCAATTTTGAGTAATTCCTTACTGGTTCAATTACCCTACACTCCTTTTATGTAATATAAATAACTCCAGACAACCAGCTACCGGAACAGTTTCTTTTAATAGGAACTTTGGAAAAATAAAACCTTAGCTCCTCAACTCCCCAAAAGAATCAAAACTTAAACATAGAGCAAGGTCATTACTGTTTCCCTGAACAAAATAAAGCCGATAAGGCACTTTTTCTTTTCAATACCTTATGTTCCACTCACTTCCCCTTTGTGTTTTTTTAAAAAAAAAAAAAACTTACTTTTTAACAGTTGTGTTACTTTAACCAGAATTCCGGTTTTTTTGTTTTTTTTACCAATAGAACTCCATACATTTATCCAACATTTACAGTTCTAAAACACAATATCACACATGGGCCCATACTCTCACACACACACTCTGTCCATTACCGGTTCAAGTTTTTCGTTGCAGGCCTGATGAAGCTAGGATGTGACGTAGCTCAGACAATCCTCTTCTCCCCGGTTAAACAACAAACCGAATCAAACCTGCTCGCTCAGCCGACGTCCTCCTCGTCAAGGATGCTTCGCGAGTCCAATTTTCTTTCAGAACTCCGCCACCCTATTCGCAGGATTACTCCCCCGTCGCACTGAAATCCTGGCCGCCACGGTCCTCTCGCCACTTCAAATCAGCCGCAGTTCTCCGTCGATCAGCCGCAGTTTTCCTCCGAGGGTTTTTTTTTTTTCTGCTTAATACTTGAGCAGATATCCCATACACCGTGTGCAGGAATACTTGTTCACAACACGTCCGAAAAAATCCAGTTCCGTCTCCCACCTCAACTTCTGCAAACTTTATCAGCGATCTCCATTAACCTCTCTCTTCTTCTCTCTCCCGCGTCCTTCGTTCTTCTTCTCCCCATCATCCCCACAGACATGAATACGTAGACGCCGCGTCCTCGGGTGAGAGGCGTGCCGACAGAGCGGCCATCTTAGGTCAGACCTAGCTGCGCTCAGAGAGAATACAAGTCAATTCAGAAAAATGTACTTTATGTTTTCAGACACTCTGAATGCGGTGAATTCTCACCCGATTTCCAGATAAATCAACTGACTGAAACGTCACCCCTTTAGGTGCTACATGGGACCAATTGATTGAATTAAATTATTGTCTAACTTAATATATAATTTCGATTTTGTATTGAAAGTAAGCAAACTTCCAGAGCTACGTCCCAGGAAGCCTGACTTTTACTCCGCTTATGGGTGCGCAAATAAAAGGATAGGCCTACTAGAAACCAGATCCTGGGGAATTACTTTCCATAAGTAAGATTTTATAATAGATATTCCTCATGCTTTACAGTTACAGTTTTTCTGGCATAAACACAATATGTGCTAATGGGTAGCAGGGATGGAAGCAGAGAAAAGTACATTAAACACCAAAAACAAACAAAATGGTCCTAAATTACTGGATAGACATGATTTGTGGTGGGGGGGATATTATACAGTTTTTGCTATGATTTTGTAATGTATTTGATTCTTAGATGCGTAAGGTTTTTTGTTGATTTATTTCCCCCCAGATTGCGGTTTGTAATATATAATTTTTAAATGCTGTTATGAGCACCTCTGCTCTCACTTGTCTGTATATAGTTTTGCTCCTATGTAGATCAGTGCTGTTGTCTGTAGATCGGTGTCTGTGTACATAGCCTATACATACAGTATATATATATATATATATATATATATATATATATATATATATATATATATATATATATATATATAGGAAGAAAGAGAGAGAAATTTATGTGTGTATAAATTGTGTGTGTATATTGGATTAATATATAACTGCAAAATATGTAAGTGCATGTACATTTTTCATCCAGTTTGACTTCAATTTAAATAGTTTTGGTTCTGAATAAATATATGTAATCTGTCTGAAATGTCACGAGCGTTGTGAACATATGATTAAAATGAGATCTGAGCTGCCTCCTATTCATTTTGACAGCAGATGTCTGATCTGTGGTCTGACCCAAGATGGCCGCCATGTAGGCACGTCGGCCCAGCGGCCGGCAGCGTACAATGGGGCGTCTACGTATATGATGTCTATGATCATCCCCTTGTCCCGTTTTTTTTTTTTCTCTGTTGAGTTCACTTGTCCCTCGTTAACCTAAGTTACTTTCATAGATAGGATACTCAATACAGTCTTTACACAAATTAGATTCTTAATCAAACAACAATACACTCATGTAAATACACAAGTTATCTACAGAAAAGTTTTAACTGTTTTTTCTTATCATTTCTCATGTTACTACAGTAACATCTTCCCTTATGTAGATAATCCCTTGGATTAAAAATATATAAAAACAATCAGACACATTGCTCACTTATCCCTTTTTTCTTTCTTGCATAACCAACCTTGTAAATATTTTGTAAATATTAAAGGCCTTAAGTGCGCGGTTTTTAACCAGGGGCTACATAGGTTTTGAGATTATACAATTAGAAAGTCGTGCATGTTTCAGCAGCAAATGTCCAAGTTTTAACGCTCAATGATTGACAGAATATCCAGAAACAAAGTCGCAGTGCTGTCGGATTGCCACCAGAGGTCGCCGTGGATGCGCAAAGGCACCTGCTCACCCCCTCCCCTTCGACAGAAAAGAATGGCCTCCATCCTCAATCTTCTAGCACAGGTGATGCTGCGTGGGGGGGCAAATCAAAATCCCCCCAAGAGGCTCAGGCCGGCACTGCGACTGTGGCAAATAAGGCGTTAATAATCTCAGAGAAGAAAGATTCCCTTGCATTTTTCAGCTTTAAGTTAAATCTGTAAAGTGTCTCTTTATAGATGTCACAGTGAACCTGGAGTCTAGTCTCTCTTTCTTTTCCACACTCCCTTTTTTCACTTCTAACTGCTGGAGCGTCTCTCCACAGAGATTTTTTCTTCTGCTCATTAAGGTGAAGCACAGTTACACTTACAGGAAATTCATTTTACTTTAGTCAAGTTTTTAGTTTGAGCTCAACTTCCTGAAGGCAAAATGTTATCCTTGAATGCTAGTAGAGACATAAAGGTCACCTAAAGCTTCTCCTTGTGGGAATTATTTAATCATTTCCACAGTAGGGCAGACTGTTGAGATAAAAAGTCAGAAGAAGCTGATGTCATTCCTTTTCTCTGTGAGCTACTAATTCGCAGCTAAAACACCACTTTTAGAGTTTTAATAAACATCTAAAACCAATTCTCGAGGTCAAAGAGACTCATTATTATTATTATTATATGGGATGACCACTGTGCCAGAGTTTAAGAAGTCGTCATGTAACTGGTGGGTTTCCAGTTCGATTCCCCGTAGTGTCCCTGAGCAGGACACTTCACCTGCATTGCCTGCTGGCGGTGGTCAGAGGGTCTGGTGGTGCTGATGTATGGCATCCTCACCTCTGTCAGTCTGCCTCAGGGATGCTGTAGCTACAAACACAGCTCACCATCGTCAGGGTGTGAATGACTGTAGTATGAAAAGTTTTGGAGTCGTTGGAATTGATAAAGCGCTACACAACTAGGTACATGCCATTTACCATTATTAAACCAAATATCTATCAAAATATGCTTGAATGTCTATGAACCAGTTAGACATATTTTCAAATAAAAATAAATGCTCACTGGTGTTTGTAAGTGACCTTGGCACTGATTTATATACATATTTTCATTTTTATTTTTTATTTTGTGTTGTTTGGGGGAGTTTTTTAATTTAAGAATATCTTTGTCATGTGAGTCCTGGCCAAGAGGCAGAAAAAAGTACACAATGGTTGCAATTATTATACAATTAAAATGTCTTACAAATTAAGAAAACCAGTCACAATTTAAAGAAGTCATCTTCAGTGCGTTCAGTCTGGACTTAAAACTATTTAATAAAATAAGTTCAGTTAATTTCCCATCTTTTTGCAGCATGTTCCATGTAGACAGAGCTGAATTGACAAAAGCCTTTTTTCTCAGTTCTGTGTGAGGAAATGGAGCAGAGAGCAACAAATGATAATTTAAGCGCAAAGACTTTCCAGTTTCAGGACTCATCAAACATCAAACCTCTACAGACACACCGATATGAAAACATCAGGCTTCCTGCTGTCTTGTTCCTGTGTTCCTAAATGTTTAGAAGTAAAAATGTGTTCAATCTACAACCTGCAACATCAGGTGAAAAGGATAATTATATCACTTACTGTGAATCCAGCTCAACGACTTAATTAGACCAGGACAGCAGAAAAAAAATAAAAGTAAAAACAATTTTTTTTAGGAATCCTTACATATAACTTACAGCTGAAAAATGCCAGGAAAGCTTTTGTTTTGTTCATAGTACCTTTTATAAATGTCATGTAAAGCTGTACATTTCACATGGAAACACTACGTTTAATTTGTTCGGATATGAGTTGAAGTTGTTACACGTAACATTGATTTTAGTCACTCTCCTACAACTGTGTGTGTAAAATAACATGTTTTATCTCAGCTGTTGTTGAAGTAACATATTTATTTGATGCACAGCTTCCTGTGTTTACTATTGGTCAGTGGAGGCATTTAGGGTTTGGGACCTGCGGAGCTTTTCAAGAGCTGACATTCAACGCTGTACATCAAACTGAAAACTTCTTGTCTCTGCAAACAAGACAGAATTATCTTTCTAGAAACTTTCCTACCTGCTTTAAAAGATTACTCCAGTGAGAGCCACATAATAGCAGATAATGCTGCTGCTGACAGCTGTAAACAGCATTTTAAGACAGACTGAGCAGAATCAGGAGCATCAGCCTGACGGTTTAAATCTGGATTCTTGTTTCTTCATTTCCTGATTCTGCTTTCACCTGGTTTCAGTTTCTGATCAGTTCACCTGCAGCTTGTTGGTAATTAACCCGTTCAGAACATCATCTCAGAGGGTTTCGGTTGGTTGTCCATCACTTCATTTATGTTTTATCCAGTGTTTATTTCTGTCCTGATTTACTTTGACACCTGCCTGCTTCTGGACATTTTGTCTCTATTTTTGTCCTCAGGTTGAGCTTTTCACTGTGAGAAACACTTTATCTGCTGAGCTACAGCTGCTGCAAATATTTACTCAATACAGAAATGGTTAAATATATAATGAGCTTAATATAAAAATAAATAGACAAAAATGATTTAGAAGGAAAATTTAATGATTATATTAACATGTTTTGAAGTTAATTACTAATATTTGTGACATTTTACTTTATAAACCAGCATTTCTGCAGCTTCTTGATCCTGGGCTCAGTTTTCCAGACCAACAGAACTTCACCCATAAACACATGAGCACTGTCGAGTTTCTGCTGCTTTCTCACAGATATTTTTCTGAGGATAATTACAGGATATATCAAACCAGGACTTCAGAAAGTCAGATCCTACTTTCTTCCCCATCCTCACACAGTCGGCTTCAGCAGCTTCATCTTTACTCTGGTTGTCAGGCTGATTACCAGCCCAAAAAGTCAAACTTGGGGAAGAGCAGAAAGAAAACAGCATAAATGCCTGAAAGTTAAATTCTATAAACAGACATTGTTTCATCAGCCAAACCTTTCATTCAGTGGTGATCCATCTACCCACAACCATCTGCCTTCTTTCTCTGAGTCCGTCAGTCCGATCCAGAACATGTCCTTTAAATCATCCTCCATAAAGTTGCTCAGTCTTCCAAACAGGAACATCTGAACAGGAGAAGATGATGAAAATGATTCTGAGAGACGTTTCTGTGCTGACATGAAGAAACATGATGATGTGATGAAATCTGTGAGAACATGAACCTGCAGCAGAGTTTCATACCTGCTCCTCTCTGCTGTCTATCTTCACCAGGTCTCCTCCCAGATCTTTGCAGGAATCTCTGCTCTCATTCCAGGAGGACTTCCTGGTGCTGAACTTATAACACTTTCCTCCATGCAGCTCCCAGCCTGCTTCACACTTCTGACACGTCTCATCTTTAAACAGATCAGAACAAAAACTTCCAGAAGAAGAAATCTCTATAGATGTTTGTGTGATTTGGAGGCAGCAGGAAGTGCTGTGTCTGTCCTGCAGTTACATTCTAACTTCCTGTTTCTGTCAGTCCATCAATGTCTCTTTAATATCATTTGAGGACAGAGGTGAGACAAAGATTAAATTCTGAACTTGATATTTACTTTTTTCCTGTAGTTGTGAGAAATTTCTCTATCTCATCAGTCTCGATTTACAAGCATACTAAACAAGTAAGAAAACAAGAAACGATAGTCTGCTTGCAGCTGAAAATGTCATGAATCAGAAACAGAAGACCCTGAATTCAGCCAGACAAGCAAAAGGTTGTAATGAAAAGGTGATTTATTAACAAAGCAAAAAACCAAAAGAGGGCACTAAGCCAAAAAGCAAAGAGGCAGTGTCCAAAAAACTAAAACAGTCCACAGCCAACAACCTAAAACAAACTGGTCAGAAGTCAGGCTGGTCTAATAACAAAAAGAGCAGAACAGGTCAAATAATCCAGGTAAAAACTAACAGAATCAGGTTGGGTACAGGCAGACAGGCAAAACATAAAAACTGGCAGGATCTGACTTACCCCAGGCAGGGAAAAACACACACACAATGATCGGGCAGAGTGCAAGGAACAGAGGCAGGCATAAGTAGGGGAGTGAGCAGGTGAAAGGAATCAAACTAATTACCAGACTAAGTGGAGCTGATCAGGGAAGTGGCTGGAGGTGGAACTGAACTGACTGAATAACTACCATGTGAAAACAGGTTAAACTAAAACAGTTCAAGAACCAATCTGAAACACAAAATAAATTACAAGACCCAACCTAAGATGGAACTCAAACCAAGACTGAAACAGGACGCAAGCTAAAATAGAAAACAATAACCTAAAAACAGAAATTAAAACTAAGGCAGGAACTCAAACTATGACAGAAAAACCAATAATCTAACATATTATATAATAGTTGGAACCCAGAGTAACATCAGTAATTTATCAGAATTAAACTGGAGAAGGTAGGAAACAATTCAGGTTTAAGCGAAATAAACTCATAAATAAATTCATCTACCAGCTCTAAACAGAATATTATAGAAACTTGCAACTCAGCTGAGAGATATTTCCTGAGCTTCATCCTCCTCTTCCTCAGGTTGGGGACTTTAACTGGTCTTCAGTTTGATTAAACCAGTATTTACTACGTGGGGGATTTTTTAAAGTAAAACTGCTAGGTTAACGCATTTCTCTATTTTTTGAAATTTGTATCTCTAACTTAAAAATAGTATATAATACAATATTATAAATAAAATACACAAACTCACTGACTGCCAGGGCGATGATGACAGCTACCAAGATAGCGATGAGAACCAGTAGGACCACTCGCTCTGAGGTGACCTTTGACCTCGTGCTCTGTCCAGCTTGTTGAACATCCGCTGCACACTTTGCACAGACTGACATGGGAAACAGAGAAACTTCTTTCAATACTAAATCAAATAACTGCTCACTGGTCAGATATTTCAGTCTGATTAATGCAATGATTTGCTTCTCACTCCCTAACAGGGATGATCTGACCCAAGCCCAGCGACCTGCTGATAGTTGGCTTTACCAAATTCACTCACATCCAACCCTCAGAGGATAAGACTAGGCCGTTTTACAAACTTAGGTAACATGTATGTAAAAGTTGTAAATAGTGACATAGTCTTCCCTCCTTATCTAAACTTGTTAAATTGGTTCTAATAAACTAAATGAACATTTACACTGTAATCACCTATTTGAAATCAGGTTTCAGAGCTCATCATAGCACTGAAACAGCATAGTTGAAAGTCACTAATGATATTTTCATGACCCCAGGTAATGCCATTTTCTGAGGCTATGAGAGGACAACATTGGGCCGTCAAGGCCTGCAAGACCTTCTCTGCAGCCCTAAAAAAAATATATGAATCACAGACTGATGTTAATTATATTTTGATCATGAATACTCAATAAATAATTTCTATTGGTCTGTCCACTTCTGTCCATAGCCCCTCCCCTGGTTTCTGCTTCAATACGTGCATTTAGATAATAAACCATTCTACCAATTACATTTCAGCCATTATTTGTAGCCATGATCAAAGATATCTGCCTGGTCATGCTCAAAGGCTTTGTCCCCTCTACTGCCCCTCTTTCATCTGGGGAGCCACAAGGTTCCATTTTAAGATGAACGCAACCAAGCAATGCAAGCAATGATGACCTGAAGAACTTCAAACACTTCAATGATGCTTTTCAACCACAGGAACACTTCATGCAGCTCACTGACAGGATGAGGAAGACTGATGTGGCGGTGAAGAGAGGCTATGCAGAGGTCTGGCTGCAGGAGACAGACCATAAAGGTGGAGATAACACAGGCGCTGTGCATCCCTGAGATGGTTCTATCTTTTTTATAGCCTCAATATCACTTTATGCAACAGATCTAACAAGTTAGAAAAGCAAATAGCACAAAAAGTAACATCAGGATCATCACACGGAGCGGAACAGACAACTGGACCGTTAACACTGCGGTTGCTTCTGATGACGAAAATCTTTAAATATACATTACATCTGCTAAGGAGCCTCGTCATGTGCTGTTCTTGAAAAACAAGTCGGCTGTTAATAAGACTGATCGTGTCTGAATAAGGTGTTAATCACTGGTATGTTTCTTTTTCAGCTGCTTCATTTTTTTCCTCTTTTTTTGAGATTTTACAAAACCATAAAATATCTATTAAACAACAAAAACAGTAATTAAGATCTTCAATTGACATTGACAAATCGCCAAAAACTGTGCAGATGATGGTGGATTTCAGCGCTAAGGGCCTTGCTCAGGGACCCACAGTGGCAGTCAGTGGGATTCAAACCAGGAAACTTGGAGCCTTCCCAGGATGCTCCTCTGCTCTAAACATTATAGATAAACACTCCCCCAGAAATGGCATAACAAGAAAACATGAACATTTTTATAATAGTGGCATGGAATCTGCCTATAAAAACAGGACTGCAAAAAATGGATTTAATGAATTATCATTCATGTCATTTTTTATTTTGCTTTTTAATTAAAAAAATATATATTACCCACCTGGCTCTTTTTTTGGTGATCTTCTGGCTGCAGAGTTGACTTCACTGACTAAAGAAACATCATCTGAACAACAGAAAACACAAATCAGTCAGTTGAGATAGATAGATAGATAGATAGATAGATAGATAGATAGATAGATAGATAGATAGATAGATAGATAGATAGATAGATAGATAGATAGATAGATAGATAGATAGATAGATAGATAGATAGATAGACTCACCTTCAGCCCTCTGTCTTATGAACTTCACATCAGCGTATGTAACATCAGATTCTGCCATCCTGCCTCTGTGATTCGGAAACAGAAGTACAGCTCAGATGTTACCGTCTGCTTTTAACGGCTTTCTGAAGACAGAGAGTATTTACAGATTAGACAGGAAGTCCAAAATTATACTGTTTGCAATGCACTGACATGGACCAACCTATTTTAATCCATGTGTGAGCAAGAAGATGATCCTAACAGGAAGGCAGTGGGAGCTTCTGATATGGGCTTTGAAGGCAGTTACCCAGGCCAACATTACAAAGAGACAACATTAAAATATAGCTTATCTGATAATTGTGCCGTGATCAAGTTTTTCCTTTCCTTTATGCATAAGCAGTGGATGGATGGATGGATGGATGGATGGATGGATGGATGGATGGATGGATGGATGGATGGATGGATGATGTCTATGAATTTTTAGAAAGGAAGTTACAGTTTAGACCTGTCATTTGTAGCCTCGTGTGGTCATAATGAACTCTTCGTTAATAGTTTATTACATTAGTAATGCCATTAACTCTTTAGTTTTTCTTTACCAGAGAAACTGCTCCTGGATCAGTGCTTCTGTGCTCTTTGTGATCGTACACACTGACTCCTTAAAGCAGTCAAATGATGTGTTGTAAACTGATGCTATATAAATAAAACTGAACTGAATTTTTAAACTGACTTGAGGCCTTATTTATTGTGAATTGTATATAAAATAAAATGAAAGATAAAGTGTCAAAGACTGAAGAGCTTTAAATAAGAAGGCAATGAGGAAGCAGGCAGTAAATTACACCTTTAACAAGACGTCTCTTCAACAACAAGAAGAAACAAGAAGGTGCTAATCATCATTCTGAGGACTTTAACTAAAACAGAATAAAGACTTATTATAATATCCACCTTCCAGCAGACGCTCTACATGAAGGTTAAATGCTTTCAGTGTTTACTTTAACTTTTGCTCAGATGGACCAGAACCTCCTAAATGTCTCTTTGTTTATCGTGGAGTTGTCCTCAGTGTGACGTTGTCCTCATGATGAGACCACAGAGCTGTGAAGAAGGTAGAAGATGAATGTGGTGGTAAATCAGCAGGAAGGTGCAGAAGAAGCTTCAGTCAGAGCTGAGAGGTCATCATCAGACAAACAGACTGAACACAAACCGGACCGGCAGGACTGATGTCTCCATGAAAACACAACATGATCACCAACATGAAGCAACTCTGTTCATAAAAGGAGAAACTAAATAAAAATACATCAGTGACTCACATAGAGGAAGCTGTTAGTGTCATCGATTCAGAGTCAATGTCAGGTTCAGATGTTGTGAATCTGACCAGATGTTCTGATGGGGTTCTCCTCTAAATGCTCCTCAGGTAGAGCTGCTGCCTCTCACCATGAAAACCCATCCAGAACCTCCAATCAGCCACAGAAAGTCCTGCTGGTTCTGGGCTCTCTGCTGGCTGCTGCTCTCATCGTCCTCTACAGACTCTGTGAGTTCATCCCTATTCGTGGCTTTAAACCACTTCCTGTTTGGTGACTGTCGTTTAGAAATGATGTTGGTGAATTTATATCTGCTAAACCTTTTTTCAGCTCTGGTCCTGTTAGTGACCCGGGATGCTGTCCGAACCCTGAAAGAGGAGAATGAAGGTCTGAGGAAACGTCTCCTGGGTGAGACTCTCAGTGTTTGAAAGTGTCCACAAGGTTCAGACTGAGTCTCATTCAGGGCTGTCAGCTTACTTTGTTACATTTAAATTTAATTTACTTGTTTCCCGCATCAAAGAAAGGAGGTGCAATAAATGAGGGAAGTCTTTTCATGTGATTATCCTTCGTTGTGCTTAATTTCTGATCACCCACAGAGTTTTATGATTTATCTTTTGATGTTCAGAAATAAAACAAAGTTATTAACTGAGACAGAGATATTCAGGATCTTTGTCCCATTTCTGTCCCCTAATGATGTTAAAGAGACGTTGATGGATGGACTGACAGAAACAGGAAGTTAGATTGTAACTGCAGGACAGAAGACGCCTCCTGCTGCCTCCAAATCATCAGATTTCTTTCACCTGATTCAGTTTTTGTTCTGATCTGTTTAAAGATGAGACGTGTCTGAAGTGTGGAGCAGGCTGGGAGCTACACGGAGGAAACTGTTATAAGTTCAGCACCATGAAGTCCTCCTGGAATGAGAGCAGATGTTCCTGCACAGATCTGGGAGGAGACCTGGTGAAGATAGACAGCAGAGAGGAGCAGGTATGAAACTCTGCTGCAGGTTCATGTTCTCACAGATTTCATCACATCATCATTTTTCTTCATCTCAGCACGGAAAAGTTTCACATTTTCATCAACTTCTCCTGTTCAGATGTTCCTCGAGATCAGACTGAGAGACATTATGGTGGACAATCACGACAGGTTCTGGATTGGACTGACGGACTCAGAGGAAGAAGGCAGATGGTTGTGGGTGGACGGGTCACCACTGAACTCAAGGTTTGGCTGATGAAACAATGTCTGTTTAAAGAATTTAACTTTCAGGCATTTATCTGCTGTTTTCTTTCTGCTCTTCCTCAAGTTGGTCTTTTTGGGCTGATAATCAGCCTGACAACAAGAGTAAAGATGGTGCTGCTGAAGCCGACTGTGTGAGGATGGGGAAGAAAGTAGGAGCTGGCTTTCTGAAGTCCTGGTTTGATACATCCTGTAATTATCCTCAGAAAAGTATCTGTGAGAAAGCAGCAGAAACTGGACAGTGCTCATGTGTTTATGGGTGAAGTTCTGTTGGTCTGGAAAATTGAGCCCAGGATCAAGAAGCTGCGGAAATGCTGGTTTTATAACGAACAATGTCACAAATATTAAAAATTAACTTCCAAACATGTTAAAATAATCATAAAATTTTCCTCCTAAATCATTTTTGTCTATTTATTTTTATATTAAGCTCATTATATATTGAACCATTTCTGTATTCAGTAAATATTTGTAGCAGCTGTAGCTCAGCAGATAAAGTGTTTCTCACAGTGAAAGGCTCAACCTGAGGACAAAAATAGAGACAAAATGTCCAGAAACAGGCAGGTGTCAAAGTAAATCAAGGCAGAAATAAACACTGGATAAAACATTTAAGAAGTGATTGATATGAGCCGAAAAGGTCCAACCAAAACCCTCTGAGATGATGTTCTGAACGGGTTAATTACCAACAAGCTGCAGGTGAACTGATCAGAAACTGAAACCAGGTGAAAGCAGATTCAGGAAATGAAGAAACAAGAATCCAGATTTAAACCGTCAGGCTGATGCTCCTGATTCTGCTCAGTCTGTCTTGAAATGCTGTTTACAGCTGCCAGCAGCAGCATTATCTGCTATTATGTGGCTCTCACTGGAGTAATCTTTTAAAGCAGGTAGGAAAGTTTCTAGAAAGATAATTCTGTCTTGTTTGCAGAGACAAGAAGTTTTCAGTTTGATGTGCAGCGTTGAAAAGCTCCGCAGGTCCAAAACCCTAAATGCCTCCACTGACCAATAGTAAACAGGAAGTTGTGCATCAAATAGATCTGTTACTTTTTCACTCCTACTTCCTCTCATGTTTTTGTTTTTTTAGATTTCAAATGCTTGTGTGTTTCACCTTAAAGTTGTTCTAAAAAAAAATCCTGTTTTTCAAGAACCAGTAATTTTTTTTAGTTGAAAATTATGTATCCTTAGCCATATTGTTTTTATGTGTTTCCGTTTATTCCTGTTTAAGAGCTTTTTTTGTTGAATTCCATTTGCAGTCGTAATTCAAAAAATCCCGGCTTCCCATCAGAAAAATCAACTGTAATGGTCGCTATAACAGGAAGCTGTGATGAAACATGTTTAGCAGGAAACCTGATGTTTTCATTTACGTGTGTCTGTAGAGGTTTGATGTTTGATGAGTCCTGAAACTGGAAAGTCTTTGCGCTTAAATGATTGTTTGTTGCTCTCTGCTCCATTTCCTCACACGGAACTGGGAAAAAGGGCTTTTGTCAATTCAGCTCTGTCTACATGGAGCATGTTGCAAAAAGATGGGAAATGAACTGAACTTATTTTATTGAGTAGTTTTAAGTCCAGACAGAACACACTGAAGATGACTTCTATAAATTTATGGTGGGTTTCTTAATTTGTATGGCATTTTAATTGTATAATCTAATTGCAATCATTATGTACTTTTTTCTGTCTCTTGGCCGGACTCGCATGAAAAAGATGTTCTTTAAACTAAAAAACCTCACCAAAACAAAAATAAAATAAAACTATGTATATAAATTAGTGCTAAGGTTATTTACAAACACCAGTGAGAATTTATTGTAAATGCAGAAGCCATTCCCAAAACTTCCTGATGATAAATGGCTTTTTTTTATTAAAATGTAATTTTTCTAATATTAAGTAGAGAGATATGTGGATGCTATAAACAGGGTCCAAGTTTTTGTGACTTAATCTGTCCAAAATTGTCCTGATGGTCAGCCAGGATAACCTTCATGTCCTGAAGCTGGCCCAGGCCTTGGTGGAGGTCAGGAGGCTGAGCGGCTCAGTGAGTCCAGGATGGACCGTCTCATCTGTCTCTGGCAGTGCCTGTCAGAGCGAGACAATCAGAGACTGCTCTACCCTTCCAAGTATCAGGAGAGGCAGATCAAGGGGCGCTTCAAGGCAGCAAAGGGTAAAAACATTGTTTTCCTGGCAGGCAAAGCCTCCCGCGGTTAGTTTAGTCTTTAAAAACTATTTTCCCTCCTGACATCTGCTGTGTTAAACAGTTTTAAACACACTTTTCTTCACGTGCTGCAGCTGCATACTTGGAGGGAACTCCAGCAAACTGGCCGGACAGCAGCCGCCTGGTGGAGGCCGTCTGCAGCCAGCTCTGTGGCCTGCTTCCTGCAGCGACGAGTGTCGGGGGGGGGGGGGGGGGGGGTCATGAGGAGCCGGTGGTCCCTCATCCACAGCGACTACGTGTCGATACGGCAGACGGTGCTGGGAGCCCGAGGCTCATGGCTCAGACCTCCATCCAGCTGTCTGAGATCAACCAGAGGACCATCTCCCAGTGGTGAGAGCTGTAACAGACCTGGAGTCTTTTTACTCACTGAACGTGTGCTCAGAGGTCAAAGGGCAGATATCAGGCTGTCTGTGTGTCGTCTGCAGGTTCAACAGTCATCAGCAGCAGTGGGAGAGGTCTGTGCTGGAGCAGGGAGTCGCCATCGTTCCTGCTCCATCTGTGGCAGACCGAGCCCTGCTTCCTGCCAAGGAGCTGTCCGTGGTGCTGGTGGGGCAAGGACGGCCCTTTCAGTACCACCTCCCCGAGGAGCAGCCTGGGCCGTCCACCAGGAGTCTCCCTCCAACAGCTTCTCCTCCTCTTCCTCCTCCTCCTCATGGTCCTCCTCAGGCTCCTCAGCCTCCTTCAGCTCCTCCTCCTCTACCTCCAAATCAGGCTGTGCTGCCCACGCTTGCTGCCACCTCCTCTGCTCAGTTGCCTCCTCCTCCAGTTGTGCCCAGGACAACGGCGTACGGCGGCGGAGGCTGCTGCAGCTGGTGTGATGGCACCACCTAGGTAACAGTACAAAATATACATGTGCAGCAAGTGTGGGCAGCCAAAAAGACTGGACACTGGACACACCAGGATCAGCGGTGTGTCCTACTGCGCCACAGTTGGGGGTAAGAGTGTGGAGGAATGGAGGAAGGACTTTAAAAAAGAATATTATTATTATTATTATTATTATTATTATTATTATTATTATTATTATTATTATTATTATTATTATTATTATGAATATAATAATTAATAATTATTATAATTACTATCATCATGATTTATTATTATAATTATTATTATTATTATTATGAATATAATAATTAATAATTATTATAATTACTATCATCATGAATATGATTATTATTATTATTATTATTAATAATAATAATAGTAATAATAATAATAATAATAACAATAATAATAATAATAATAATAATAATAATAATAATAATAATAATAATAATAATAATAATCATATGCTAATGCCTGTTATGGCAAAAAATAATATTGTTATGAATGTAATCATAAAGATCTGTTGAATAGGACAAGATGTTATCCCAATAGATACCTAAGGCACCGACGAGACACTGTGGCCATCAAGTGGGTGATGGCATCCCTTGGGTTCTCAAGTGGACGCCCTCCTTCTTGTGTGTTTCGCTGATAGGCCCACGACACCTCCAGAGGGTTCAGCAGTGAATCCCAGCGTCCCAGGTTCACTCCCATCAACCATCACACACTTGAGCCCCAGGCCAGGTCCTTCCTCTTGGTCCACAGCCACTGGCTCCCCTTTTCAGCGGCCTTGGAGAGGTCCTTGATTGCCTGCCTGTGGGCCTTCCCTCACACCCCCATCTCCCTGAGTAGCCTAGATGTTGAGCTGGCTATGAATCCCCTGCAGCCTACTTCTACCGGGCGTACATTCACGTTCCATCCTTGTTGTTGGGCTTCTGCTGCAAGATTGGTGTATCTCAGCTTCTTCCGCTCAAAGGCTTCCTCTATGGCACCCTCCCAGGGTACCGTGAGCTCAATGATGTACACCAGCTCGAGTGAGGAAGACCACAGAATGAGGTCTGGACGCAGGTTGGTGGATGCAATTTCCGGTGGGAAGCACAGCTTTTTGTCCAGGTCTGCCAGCATTTTCCAGTCCTGTGCTCTGCCCAGCTGCCCAATGTCAGCCCTACTGGTGATTGTGAAGCTGGCTTGACCCTCTCAAACAAAAAGTGTTGGCTGCCGGTGGGATGGAGGCGGGGGGAGCGCATTTGCACACATCCGCTGGCATTCCAGCACTGCTGCAAGACTTCTGAGCACCTGGCTGTGTCGCCAGGTGTAGCGACCTTGGGTAAGGCTGGTCTTGCATCCCACTAAGATGTGCTTTAGTGCTGCTGGGCTTGGGCACAAGGAGCATGTGGGGTCGTCGCCATACCATTGGCTTAGGTTTGCAGGTGACGGTAAAACATCATAAGCAGCTCTGATGGTAAAGCTTGCCCTGAATGCCTCCATCTGCCATAGATCTTTCCAGGAGAGCTTTCTTTTCTCAACTCCTTCCCATGCCATCCACTGCCCTTGCTTCGCCTGTGCCACGGCTTGTGTGCGCCTTGCTGCCTCCTCTTCCCGCCGTACTTCTTGGACCACCAGCTTGCGCTTCTAAGCTGGATTGGCCTTGCTCCAAGTTGGTCTGCGAGTGCCAAGGTGAAGACCACTCCTCCCCTTCTGAACATGTCCCACGATGTCCCGGTGTCGGAGTGCTGCCTTTGCCTGCTCTGTAGCAGCTAGCGGGGTCCACTTCCTCCCAGTGGCCAAGATGGGTGCTGCTTGGGACACAAGTGGGTCCCTGGAGTCTTGGAGCGTCATTTCCAGTCTAACCGTGGCACACTTGTACTCCTCTGCCAGGCTAGTGATGGAAAGTTCCAGCATTCCTCTGCCATAAAATAAATATAATTATTATGAATATAATTATTATGATGATTAGCATTGAAAATATAATGATTATTATCATTATAATAATGGCTGCTGTGACAATCATAACTAATTTGTTAAATAAATACATTAAATTTATTCAGTCCTCTTGTCTTTTTTGTGTTACATTTTTTGGTAATACTATTAGAAATGAGATTTTTGAGGTTATGCTATTATAGGTTTTGAGATTATACAATTAGAAAGTCGTGCATGTTTCAGCAGCAAATGTCCAAGTTTTAACGCTCAATGATTGACAGAATATCCAGGAACAAAGTCGCAGTGCTGTCGGGTCGCCACCAGAGGTCGCCATTGGTACGCAAAGGCACCTGCTCACCCCCTCCCCTTCGACAGAAAAGAATGGCCTCCATCCTCAATCTTCTAGCATAGGTGATGCTGCGTGGTGGGGGGGAATCAAATTCCCCCCAAGAGGCTCAGGCCGGCACTGCGACGGTGGCAAATAAGGCACAAGCATCATTAATGTTTTTGTCAATAATCTCAGAGAAGAAAGATTCCCTTGCATTTTTCAGCTTTAAATTAAATCTGTAAAGTCTCTCTTTATAGATGTCACAGTGAACCTGGAGTCTTGTCTCTCTTTCTTTTCCACACTCCCTTTTTTCACTTCTAACTGCTGGAGCGTCTCTTCACAGAGATTTTTTCTTCTGCTCATGAAGGTGAAGCACAGTTACACTTACAGGAAATTCATTTTACTTTAGTCAAGTTTTTAGTTTGAGCTCAACTTCCTGAAGGCAAAATGTTATCCTTGAATGCTAGTAGAGACATAAAGGTCACCTAAAGCTTCTCCTTGTGGATATGATTTAATCATTTCCCCGGTAGGGCAGACTGTTGAGATAAAAAGTCAGAAGAAGCTGATGTCATTCCTTTTCTATGTGAGCTACTAATTCTCAGCTAAAACACCACAAAAAACCAATTCTAGAGGTCAAAGAGACTCATTGTTATTATTATTATTATATGGGATGACCACTGTGCCAGAGTTTAAGAAGTCGTTGTGTTGCTGCCGGGTTTCCGGTTCGATCCCTCGTTTGTCCGTCTCAGTCGTTGTGTCCCTGAGCAGGACACTTCACCTGCATTGCTTACTGCCGGTGGTCAGAGGGTCTGGTGGTGCTGATGTATGGCATCTTCACCTCTGTCAGTCTGCCTCAGGGATGCTGTAGCTACAAACACAGCTCACCATCGTCAGGGTGTGAATGACTGAATGACTGTAGTAAGAAAAGTTTTGGAGTCGTTGGAATTGATAAAGCGCTACACAAGTAGGTACATGCCATTTACCATTATTAAACCAAATATCTATCAAAATATGCTTGAATGTCTATGTGATAGAGTTAAGTTTAAATAACCCCTTATTCTGGAAAGAAAACCAACACAAACAAGTTTTTTACTCTTCACAAGGAAGAGGGCAGACGAACCAGGAGCATTGAGACCTGTTCTTTCACAAGCTTGAGTTCGACTGCCCCGGACTGCCTCTGTCCCCTTGTCTTTATTGTCACACATCACATGGGGTCAGGAGGATTTAATCACAGTCTTGAGTTTACAACATGGGGGTTGGAAAACAAAGAAGGGAGCAAGTTTCAATGCGGGTGATAATCAAATCACCAGCTTTATGCAAAGTTGGATAACCAAATGCCTGTAGCTTGATAAAAATAAAATGATTACATTTACATTTTTCTAACACTATGAACCAGTTAGACATATTTTCAAATAAAAATAAATGCTCACTGGTGTTTGTAAGTGACCTTGGCACTGATTTATATACATATTTTCATTTTTATTTTTTATTTTGTGTTGTTTGGGGAAGTTTTTTAATTTAAGAATATCTTTGTCATGTGAGTCCAGCCAAGAGGCAGAAAAAAGTACAAAATGATTGCAATTATTATACAATTAAAATGTCTTACAAATGAAGAAAAAATCACAATTTAAAGAAGTCATCTTCAGTGTGTTCAATCTGGACTTAAAACTATTCAATAAAATAAGTTCAGTTAATTTCCCATCTTTTTGCAGCATGTTCCATGTAAACAGAGCTGAATTGACAAAAGCCCTTTTTCCCAGTTCTGTGTGAGGAAATGGAGCAGAGAGCAACAAATTATCATTTAAGTAAAAAGACTTTCCAGTTTCAGGACTCATCAAACATCAAACCTCTACAGACACACCGATATGAAAACATCAGGGTTCCTGCTGTCTTGTTCCTGTGTTCCTAAATGTTTAGAAGTAAAACTTTATTCAAAATGTATTCTACAACATGTAACATCAATGGAAAAGGATGATCATGTCACTTACTGTGAATACAGCTGAACGACTTAATTAGACTAGGACAGCAGAAAAAATAAAAAATAAAAGTTTAAAAGAACCCAAAATTTTTTTTAGGAATCCTTACATATAACTTACAGCTGAAAAATGCCAGGAAAGCTTTTGTTTTGTTTTTAGCACCTTTTATAAATGTCATGTAAAGCTGTACATTTCACATGGAAACACTACTTTTAATTTGTTCGGATCAGAGTTGAAGTTGTTACACGTAACATTGATTTTAGTCACTCTCCTTCAACTGTGTGTGTAAAATAAACATGTTTTATCTCAGCTGTTGTTGAAGTAACATATTTATTTGTTGCACAACTTCCTCTTTACTATTGGTCAGTGGAGGCATTTAGGGTTTGGGACCTGCGGAGCTTTTCAACAGCTGACATCCAACGCTGCACATCAAACTGAAAACTTCTTGTCTCTGCAAACAAGACAGAATTATCTTTCTAGAAACTTTCCTACCTGCTTTAAAAGATTACTCCAGTGAGAGCCACATAATAGCAGATAATGCTGCTGCTGACAGCTGTAAACAGCATTTTAAGACAGACTGAGCAGAATCAGGAGCATCAGCCTGACGGTTTAAATCTGGATTCTTGTTTCTTCATTTCCTGATTCTGCTTTCACCTGGTTTCAGTTTCTGATCAGTTCATCTGCAGCTTGTTGGTAATTAACCCGTTCAGAACATCATCTCAGAGGGTTTCGGTTGGACCTTTTCGGCTCATGTCCATCACTTCATTAGATGTTTTATCCAGTGTTTATTTCTGTCCTGATTTACTTTGACACCTGCCTGCTTCTGGACATTTTGTCTCTGTTTTTGTCCTCAGGTTGAGCCTTTCACTGTGAGAAACACTTTATCTGCTGAGCTACAGCTGCTGCAGATATTTACTGAATACAGAAATGGTTAAATATATAATGAGCTTAATATAAAAATAAATAGACAAAAATGATTTAGGAGGACAATTTAATGATTTTTTTTAACATGTTTGGAAGTTAATTTTTAATATTTGTGACATTTTTCTTAAAAAAAACCCCAGCATTTCTGCAGCTTCTTGATCCTGGGCTCAGTTTTCCAGACCAACAGAACTTCACCCACAAACACATGAGCACTGTCGAGTTTCTGCTGCTTTCTCACAGATACTTTTCTGAGGATAATTACAGGATATATCAAACCAGGACTTCAGAAAGTCAGCTCCTCCTTTCTTCCCCATCCTCACACAGTCGGCTTCAGGAGCACCATCAAGACTCTGGTTGTCAGGCTGAGTATCAGCCCAAAAAGTCAAGCTTGGGGAAAAGCAGAAAGAAAACAGCAGATAAATGCCAGAAAGTTAAATTCTTTAAACAGATATTGTTTCATCAGCCAAACCTTGAGTTCAGTGGTGATCCGTCCACCCACAACCATCTGTCTTCTTCCTCTGAGTCTGTCAGTCCAATCCAGAACTTGTCCTGTTCATCCTCCGTAAAGTTGCTCAGTCTTCCAAACAGGAACATCTGAACAGGAGAAGTTGATGAAAATGATTCTGAGAGACGTTTCTATGCTGACAGGAAGAAACATGATGATGTGATGAAATCTATGAGAACATGAACCTGCAGCAGAGTTTCATACCTGCTCCTCTCTACTGTCTATCTTCACCAGGTCTCCTCCCAGATCTTTGCAGGAATCTCTGCTCTCATTCCAGGAGGACTTCCTGGTGTTGAAATTATAACAGGTTCCTCCGTGTAGCTCCCAGCCTGCTCCACACTTCAGACACGGCTCACCTTTAAACAGATCAGAACAAAAGCTGAATCAGGTGGAAGAAATCTGATGATTCTGAGGCAGCAGGAGGCGTCTGCTGTCATTCAGTTACAATCTAACTTCCTGTTTCTGTCAGTCCATCAACATCTCTTTAATATAACTAGGGGACAGAAATGGGACAAAGATCAAATGCTGGACTTACTTTTTACTTCAGGAGGTGGCAGACTTGGTGTAAAACCTTCAGGGTAGATTTTTGTCCTGGGATTAATTTCTATATAAAAATAGAAAAGGAAATTGAGACTTTAGAGTTACCTTGTTTTTCAAAAACAAGGTACTATTCAGAGACTCTTTCAGTCACTTCCCTCTGACAGGAGGCTGCGGTCCATCAGGACCACAACCTCACGCTACTTAAACAGTTTTTTTCCCATCTGCTACCGGCCTTATCAACAAGGCCAATAGCCGTCTGTGACACTGGACACTGCCTCTCTCTCTCCTGGACTTACAAGCTTCTGCGTTACATTAACGCACAGTCTACCGTGTACATAGCTTATATATATATATATATATATATATATATATATATATATATATATATATATATATATATATATATATATATATATATATATATATTTTTTTTTTTTTTTTTTTTTTGTTTTGTCTGCACCATCAACACCAAGTCAAATTCCGTGTAAGTGCAAACCTACTTGGCAATAATTTTGATTCTGATTCTGATTCTGAAAACAGCGTAATTGAATTAAAATTAGCTTTTTGTGGGATTTGGAGGCAGCAGGAATTGCTGTGTCTGTTCTGCAGTTACATTCTAACTTCCTGTTTCTGTCAGTCCATCAATGTCTCTTTAATATCATTTGAGGACAGAGGTGAGACAAAGATTAAATCCTGAACTTGATATTTGCTTTTTTCCTGTAGTTGTGAGAAATTTCTCTATCTCATCAGTCTTGATTTACAAGCACAGTAAACAAGTAAGAAAACAATAAACAATAGTCTGCTTGCAGCTGAACAACCAATAGTATAACATATTATATAATAATTGGAACCCAGAGTAACATCAGTAATTTATCACAATTAAACTGGAGAAGGTTGGAAACAATTCAGGTTTAAGCGAAATAAACTCATAAATAAATTGATCTACCAGCTCTAAAAAGAATATTATAGAAACTTCTGACTCAGCTGAGAGATCTTTCCTGAGCTTCATCCTCCTCTTCCTCAGGTTGGGGACTTTAACTGGTCTTCAGTTCGATTAAACCAGTATTTACTACGTGGGGGATTTTTTTTAAGTAAAACTGCTAGATTAACACATATCTCTATTTTCACATTTGTATCTCTAACTTAAAAATAGTATATAATACAATATTATATATAAAACACTCAAACTCACTGACTGCCAGGGCGATGATGGTAGCTACCAAGATAGCGATGAGAACCAGCAGGACCACTCGCTCTGAGGTGACCTTTGACCTCGTGCTCTGTCCAGCTTGTTGAACATCCGCTGCACACTTTTCACAGACTGACATGGGAAACAGAGAAACTTCTTTCAATACTAAATCAAATAACTGCTCACTGGTCAGATATTTCAGTCTGATTAATGCAGTGATTTGCTTCTCACTCCTTAACAGGGATGATCTGACCCAAGCCCAGCGACCTGCTGATAGTTGACTTTACCCATTCCACTCACATCCAACCCTCAGAGGAAAAGACTAAACCGTTTTACAAACTTAGGTAACATGTATGTAAAAGTTGTAAATAGTGACATAGTCTTCCCTCCTTATCTAAACTTGTTAAATTGGTTCTAATCAATTGAATGAACATTTAAACTGTAATCACCTATTTGAAATCAGGTTTCAGAGCTCATCATAGCACTGAAACAGCATAGTTGAAAGTCACTAATGATATTTTCATGACCCCTTGTAATGCCATTTTCTGAGGCTATGAGAGGACAGTGGTGGGCCGTCAAGGCCTGCAAGACCTTCTCTGCAGCCCTAAAAAATATCTGAATCACAGACTGATGTTAATTATATTTCACTCATGAATACTTATTAAATAATTTCTATTGGTCTGTCCACTTCTGTCCATAGCCCCTCCCCTGGTTTCTGCTTCCATACGTGCATTTAGATAATAAACCATTCTACCAATTACATTTCAGCCATTATTTGTAGCCACGATCAAAGATATCTGCCTGGTCATGCTCAAAGGCGTCACCTCCTCTACTGCCTCTTTTTCATCTGGGGAGCCACGAGGTTCCATTTTAAGATGAACGCAACCAAGCAATGCAAGCAATGATGACCTGAAGAACTTCAAACACTTCAATGATGCTTTTCAACCACAGGAATACTTCATGCAGCTCACTGACAGGATGAGGAAGACTGATGTGGCGGTGAAGAGAGGCTATGCAGAGGTCTGGCTGCAGGAGACAGACCATAAAGGTGGAGATAACACAGGCGCTGTGCATCCCTGAGATGGTTCTATCTTTTTTATAGCCTCAATATCACTTTATGCAACAGATCTAACAAGTTAGAAAAGCAAATAGCACAAAAAGTAACATCAGGATCATCACACGGAGCGGAACAGACCACTGGACCGTTAACACTGCGGTTGCTTCTGATGATGAAAATCTTTAAATATACATTACATTTGCTAAGGAGCCTCGTCATGTGCTGTTCTTGAAAAACAAGTCGGCTGTTAATAAGACTGATCATGTCTGAATAAGGTGTTAACCACTGGTATGTTTCTTTTTCAGCTGCTTTATTTTTTTCCTCTTTTTTTGAGATTTTAGAAAACCATAAAATATCTATTAAACAACAAAAACAGTAATTAAGATCTTCAATTGACATTGACAAATGGCCAAAGACTGTGCAGATGATGGTGGATTTCAGGACTAAGGGCCTTGCTCAGGGACCCACAGTGGCAGTGGGATTCAAACCAAGAAACTTGGAGCCTTCCCAGGATGCTCATCTGCTCTAAACACTATAGATAAACACTCCCCCAGAAATGGCATAACAAGAAAACATGAACATTTTTATAATAGTGGCATGGAATCTGCTTATAAAAACAGGACTGCAAAAAATGGATTTAATGAATTATCATTCATGTCATTTTTTATTTTGCTTTTTAATTAAAATATATATTTATTACCCACCTGGCTCTTTTTTTGGTGATCTTCTGGCTGCAGAGTTGACTTCACTAACTAAAGAAACATCATCTGAAAAACAGAAAACACAAATCAGTCAGTTGAGATAGATAGATAGATAGATAGATAGATAGATAGATAGATAGATAGATAGATAGATAGATAGATAGATAGATAGATAGATAGATAGATAGATAGATAGATAGATAGATAGATAGATAGATAGATAGATAGATAGATAGATAGATAGATAGATAGATAGATAGATAGATAGATAGATTTACCTTCAGCCCTCTTTCTTATGAACTTCACATCAGCGTATGTAACATCAGATTCTGCCATCCTGCCTCTGTGATTCGGAAATAGAAGTACAGCTCAGATGTTACCGTCTGCTTTTAACGGCTTTCTGAAGACAGAGAGTATTTACAGATTAGACAGGAAGTCCAAAATTATACTGTTTGCAATGCACTGACATGGACCAACCTATTTTAATCCATGTGTGAGCAAGAAGATGATCCTAACAGGAAGGCAGTGGGAGCTTCTGATATGGGCGTTGAATGCAGTTACCCAGGCCAACATTACAAAGAGACAACATTAAAATATAGCTTATCTGATAGTTGTGCCGTGATCAAGTTTTTCCTTTCCTTTATGCATAAGCAGTGGATGGATGGATGGATGGATGGATGGATGGATGGATGGATGATGTCTATGAATTTTGTGTAAAGGAAGTTACATTTAGACCTGTCATTTGTAGCCACACAAGTGGTCATAATGAACTCTTCGTTAATAGTTTATTAAATTAGTAATGCCATTAACTCTTTAGTTTTTCTTTACCATAGAAACTGCTCCTGGATCAGTGCTTCTGTGCTCTTTGTGATCGTACACACTGACTCCTTAAAGCAGTCAGATGACGTGTTGTGAACTGATGCAATATAAATAAAACTAAACTGAATTGAATTTTTAAACTGACTTGAGGCCTTATTTATTGTGAATTGTATATAAAATAAAATGAAAGATAAAGTGTCAAAGACTGAAGAGCTTTAAATAAGAAGGCAATGAGGAAGCAGACAGTAAATTACACCTTTAACAAGACGTCTCTTCAACAAGAAGAAGAAACAAGAAGATGTTAATCATCATTCTGAGGACTTTAACTAAAACAGAGTAAAGACTTTTATTATGACATCCACCTTCCAGCAGACGCTCTAGATGAAGGTTAAATGCTTTCAGTGTTTACTTTAACTTTTGCCCAGATGGACCAGAACCTCCTAAATGTCTCTTTGTTTGTCGTAGAGTTGTCCTCAGTGTGACGTTGTCCTCATGATGAGACCACAGAGCTGTGAAGAAGGTAGAAGATGAATGTGGTGGTAAATCAGCAGGAAGGTGCAGAAGAAGCTGCAGTCAGAGCTGAGAAGTCATCATCAGACAAACAGACTGAACACAAACCGGACCGGCAGGACTGATGTCTCCATGAAAACACAACATGATCACCAACATGAAGCAACTCTGTTCATAAAAGGAGAAACTAAATAAAAATACATCAGTGACTCACATAGAGGAAGCTGTTAGTGTCATCGATTCAAAGTCAATGTCAGGTTCAAATGTTATGAATCTGACCAGATGTTCTGATGGGGTTCTCCTCTAAATGCTCCTCAGGTGGAGCTGCTGCCTCTCACCATGAAAACCCAACCAGAACCTCCAATCAGCCACAGAAAGTCCTGCTGGTTCTGGGCTCTCTGCTGGCTGCTGCTCTCATCGTCCTCTACAGACTCTGTGAGTTCATCCGTATTTGTGGCTTTAAACCACTTCCTGTTTGGTGACTGTCGTTTAGAAATGATGTTGGTGAATTTATATCTGCTAAACCTTTTTTCAGCTCTGGTCCGATCCCTGAAAGAGGAGAATGAAGGTCTGAGGAAACGTCTCCTGGGTGAGACTCTCAGTGTTTGAAAGTGTCCACAAGGTTCAGACTGAGTCTCATTCAGGGCTGTCAGCTTACTTTGTTACATTTAAATTCAATTTACTTGTTTCCTGCAGCAAAGAAAGGAGGTGCAATAAATTAAGGTAGTTTTCTTTGTGTAATTATCATTTGTTGTTTTTAATTTCAGTTAACCCAGAGATTTTTATGATTTATCTTTTGATGTTCAGAAATAAAACAAAGTTATTAACTGAGACAGAGATATTCAGGATCTTTGTCCCATTGCTGTCCTCTAATGATGTTAAAGAGACATTGATGGATGGACTGACAGAAACAGGAAGTCAGATTGTAACTGCAGGACAGAAGACGCCTGCTGCTGCCTCCAAATGATCAGATTTCTTTCACCTGATTCAGTATTTGTTCTGATCTGTTTAAAGGTGAGACGTGTCTGAAATGTGGACCAGGCTGGGAGCTACATGGAGGAAACTGTTATAAGTTCAACACCATGAAGTCCTCCTGGAATGAGAGCAGAGATTCCTGCAAAGATCTGGGAGGAGACCTGGTGAAGATAGACAGCACAGAGGAGCAGGTATGAAACTCTGCTGCAGGTTCATGTTCTCACAGATTTCATCACATCATCACGTTTCTTCATGTCAGCACAGAAATGTTTTACATTTTCATCAACTTCTCCTGTTCAGATGTTCCTCGAGATCAGACTGAGAGACATTATGGTGGACAATCACGACAGGTTCTGGATTGGACTGACGGACTCAGAAGAAGAAGGCAGATGGTTGTGCGTGTACGGATCACCACTGGACACAAGGTTTGGCTGATGGAAAGATACTTTGCTGTGTTTGAACAGTTCAGCCGAATGACTCGTTGTTTTTCTCTTCATCTTAGTTTGACTTTTTGGGCTTATGGTCAACCAGACGATTTGGGTGTGAATAATCTGCCTGGAGCAGACTGTGTAAGGATGGGGGAGGAAGGTGGAGCGGAGGATCTAAAGTGCTGGCATGACAGAGGCTGTGAATGCCAGCAGAAAAGTATCTGTGAGAAATCTGATCTGTGTGTGAGTGAAGCTTAGTTCAGGCTGTAAAACAGTCCACGGTCAATAGATGCTGATTTTTATGAAGATAATGTCGCAAAAATATAAATTTCCCTTCTTATGCCAAAAGATACAAACATTTTAAGTACTATATTTAATTTTGTTGTATTTATTTTCTTATTTCCTCCAACATCAGTCATAAGAACATTTTGATCCGTGATCCACTTTGCCACCACAGTCCTAAAACATGCCTTCTCCAATCCACAGAAACTGCCCCACTAAAAGTTTCTAGTGACATTTTGATGCCTGCTGACTCTGGAGGATCCACAGTAATAGTTCTCCTAGATCAGGGCTCTGCAACTATCACGATTTGGGTTTTGTCTCGGTTCATGTTATCTGATTTATTAGTTCTGTTTCCACTTTTCGGTTCTTTCTTGTTTGGCCTTGATTTAGACATGTTGTACTGTTTAGGTTACCAGTTTTCCACCTGTCACTTTATCAGCTCTGTTTGGTCTCCCCTCAGCAATCTGTCAGCTCTCTTGCCCTGATTAGTTCCACCTGCCTTCTTGTAATTAGTTTCACTGCGTTTCACCTGTGCACTCTACTATATAGTTCTGCCTCAGCCTTCAGTTCTCCGCCAGATCATTTACGAGCCAATGGTGAGTTTTGTTCCAGCGTTCTCTTTTCTGATTGACCTGTTGATGCAAACCCGATTGCCTCCTGATTCTGAGCCAGCCTGACCCCTGAACCTGTTTTTCCTGCCTTATCTTAGGCTACGTTCACACTGCAGGCCTTGATGCTCAATTCAGATTTTTTTGTGAAATTGGATTTTTTTGCGTGTCTGTTCACATTTCCAAATATATGCGACTTGTATGTGATCTCCTGTGTGAACTGCATTCATACACCTAAGTGTCCCGCATGCGCAGTAGAGGACGCAATGACGTCATATGTAGCAAGCGTGCTCATTGTTTGCAGAAGTAAACAGGGATCGTAATGCTGCAGCGTATCTTGCGTTCTTTATATTATTCTCCAACCGGAGCCAGCACATTACCAACGCAATCTTTTTAAGAAGATCGAAAAGGAAGAGAGCCAAATTTTAGTGATGTGTGCGGCTTTACTAATACGGACTTCATTCATAATTTTTGAATGCCAAAGGCAACCTTTATGTGCGTCTGAACGGATCTCTTTAGCGCTCTCATGTAAAAACATACATCTTCGGCGGCCATAGCAGCGAGTAAACGCGTTGCCGTGGGGCTGTATTGACTTGGAACAGCTGCTTGTTACCGCACAACAGCCAACCTCTTTTTTTTATTTTTATTTTAGCCAACCTCTTTGGCATAGCCAGGTCCACCGTTAGTGACGTTTGTCAAGTATCAGTGACGTGGAGTTCGGATTAATGCGACCTGGCCGTACAGACACAGGTCGCATTTGAAAAAATCTGATCTGTGTCGTTTAGACTGTCATGAAAACATCAGATACAGGTCGCATATGGGAAAAAAATCGGAATTGGGTCACTTCAGGCTGCAGTGTGAACGTAGCCTTTCTGCCTGCCCGTTTTGCCTGACCTGGTTCTGTTTTTGGATTTTCCGAGCTTGCCTGATCCCTGTCTGTCTTACCCTGCCTGGTTGTGTACCGAACTTGGATCTGTATCCCGACTCCGCACTTTGATTCTGTTCTGGATTATCCTGCTCTTTTTTGATTACCTGGTTTTTGACTTTGGACTGTTGTTCACCTCCGATTCAGCCTGTCAGCTATATTGTGTATCGACCTGGGACAGTTATTCTGACCACCGAGCCTGCCTGTCCCTGTCTTGTCAGCCAGATAGCAATAAAACGTCTTTTAAAACATACTTTCTGCTTGTTGGCCTGAATACTGAGTCCACCTGTTCAGTTCCGTTCGTTACAGCAACCTGTGGCTCTTTACACCTTCAGCTTTGGCTCTTAAAAACTTAGACCAAAAATGCAGGGAGAAAAATTTTTGGTGGTGTTGAGGAGCTGGTTATTTTCAGTGCACCATGTGGCCAGGTGCTTGATGTCCTCCCTATAGGCTGTCTCATCGTTGTTGCTGATGAGACCAATCACAGTCGTGTCGTCCGCAAACTTGATGATGGAGTTGGATGCGTACACAGGCTTGCAGTCGTGGGTGAAGAGGGAGTAGAGAAACGGGCTTAGCACACAGCCCTGTGGTACACCGGTGTTGAGTGTGATGGATGTGGAGCAGTTGGAGCCTGATCGGACATTCTGGGGTCTGTTGATCAGAAAGTCCAAAATCCAGTTGCACATGGAGGTGTTGATGCCCAGGTGTCGAAGTTTGGCTATTAACTTAGCCGGGATGACAGTGTTGAATGCTGAGCTAAGTCAACAAACAGATCGGTCTAAGCTGTGGCCCCCAGACTGTGGGAGGTGATGCCTTTTAACTTTCTCTTGACTCTGTTCATTCTTTTAAGAACCAGCTGAAGACCCACTTGTTCCGACTGGCTTTTAACTAGTTTTTAACTTGTTTTATGCTATGATTGCATTTATCCTGTTTAACTTTTTTATCTCTTTATTTTTGTGTTGTTTTTATTGTGAAGCACGTTGTTGTTTTTATCCTGTGAAAGGTACTATATAAATAAAGCTTACTTACTTTAAAGTTTACTTACTGCTTGGTTAAATGGGGACGTTGGCTTCCCTGTTGCCACACAACTGACTTAAATAAATTGGTGATTAATGGGTTTCTGTTTCTGCTGCACTGAGAAGGTGAAGCAAACATTTGAATGAACTGTTCTGAGGCAGACATCTAAAGGCTGACGTGTCTCCACTCTAAATTTACACATGCATCATGCACTGACTTCTATAGTCCCCCCCCCCCCCCCCCCCCCCCCCCCCGGACTTCTTTTCTACCAACCGAATATTCTTGCAACATATTCATTTGTGTAGCATGTTCCTTGTGATATTATAGTCATCTGTGCAACATATTTCTATTTTTGATTACTTTTTCTGTTTTGGTTTTTTACTCTAACATCTCCGCACTGCATAAGAGAAGCTGTTTAAATCTCATTGTAAATTGGTGTACTGACAATAAAGGTTTTTTTATTGTATTCTAGTATTGTGAGGTCGTGGGGTGAGGGTTCTTGAAATCAGGTTGCGTAAAAACTCTGCATTAGTAAACTCTGAGTTTGGAGAAACTCTTGCAAAGTCTGTTGCAAAAAAAGAGAAGTATGTTGACCACCACTGAGGCACAGAAAACAAAACAGACACATGCAACAACCATTGAGACATTGTGGTAACCCAAAGAGAATTTTTATTAAGTAAGTTCCAAACCATCTTTAAACTTGCTTTAAAAATAAAAGCAGGTGACAACCTCAGAATACACTGAAACAATGACTGGTCCGTTCTTCGTATGTCGCTAACTCAGTTAGCAGGATTTGATTGTTGACGATTTGGCATGATCTTGGATCGTTTGGTTCTTCGAAACTCATCCTGCACTTGTTGTCATAGCAACATGTGCGCAAGCTTAAGCCTGCTAGAGAGCAGGCTTATTTCCTGTAAACAGGATTAGATCGCAGCTTTATAAGCGGAGAAGATCGGGAAGTCTGTCGTAGCCACTGAGCTATATTATACACTGGAGTGCTAATCACCATCTGTTTGAACGAGTCGCTTTGAAGCCACCAGCCGCCATATTGGTACTCCCTATTTCCCCCCAGTAACTAGGGAATATGTGCGCTACAGCATCGAATAACGAGGATTTTCTCATGTTCAGTGGGGGCTTAAAACTTTTGAAATGTCAAATGCCGTATAGTTTTATGTTATGTTCTAAAAATATCAAGTACTGAGAAAGTCATGTGCTGAAATATTTTGTGTTTTATTCATTTAAATATATATGTTTAACATTTATAAATATATAAATAACAATATACAAAAACATATATTTACATATGTGTATACATATATATACATATATACATATACACATACTTATATATATACATATATATATATATATATTTAATATGAATAACATGTAAATATTTCAGCACCTAATTTCCTAGTAGTTGATAGTGTTAGTACATCCACTGACTGTAGAATTACCTGTGAAACGTTTTCACTCAGCCAGAAAACTGCTTGTTGTTGCAACCAAATCCTGTGGGATTCTGTGAGAGTAGGGAGTAGCAAGATGGCGGCCAGTGACTTCAGTTTTTCGGCAAAATCAGCACTCCAGTGTATTATATAGCTCAGTGGTCGTAGCCATGTCCATTTTTACGACAGCAACCTGTTGCGGAAGGTGCAAGAATAATTTGCAGAGCTTTTCGAATTAATCGCGTATTGCGCAATAGACAGGATCCTTTAGCGCAGCTCGACAGTGTAATTGTAGAGAGATTTCTCTTGGTGGCTGTTATAAACAGACAAACACATCATTTAACAGTGGGTTTTAAAAAGAGGAAAAAGTGTCTTTTTAAAATATAGTATAATAATTAAAGGCTACCATTTTGTAGAATATTCTTGTATTTCACTTTTTTCCACATGTTCTAGTGGGTCCCGTGGAAGTTCTGAAATAAAAGAACAAAGTAAATATGAAATTATTAAAATGCAAAAATACATACTGTAGAAAATGATAGAAACATCTACCATGGACAGCACTTATGCATTTAACTTGTCTGCAACTTTTTGCCAGCCCTCTCTCCTGGCTTTAGCAGACTTTGTGGTGTTCCCTATCGTTTCTATTTGCTTTTTTCTTTATTTTTGTCATTTTAGTAGTTTTAGAAATACACATACATACATTGGACAATTGAACCCCCCTCGAACAAAAATTACAGAGCAGCTAGTTTGACAGGAGCAGCTGAATAATAATCCAAAAGAAAGGAAAAAAGTAATTACATTACTTTTACAGTTGGTGTCAAGTTCCGATGAATCTTTTATCACTCCTGACCAGTAGAGGGCGATCATAGTACATTCCCAGAAGACATGAAAATGTCCTGCAGACACATTCCCACAGAGTTCCTCCAACATGTTGCCTTCTCAGTGTCGTTACAATGTTTACTTTTAATGTAAGGTGTAACAAAAAAAAAAAAAAAAAAAAAAAAAAAAACGCACCATACATTTCCAGGAAAATTTCCTCCATAGGTCAGAACTACAGAATTACAAATATTTAACCAAACATCATCAGTTATTGTTATTTTAGCTTCCATTTCCCATTTAAACTTAAGATATGTTGTATTACATTTTCTCTCTGTTTGTAGACATGAGTATGGTTTGGATATTGTTTTTTTTTTTTTTTTGGGAGGTCTTCCATTGCTGGAATCTAATAATATTTTAAGTATACCTGTCTCATCCTGCTCCAAAAATGTTATATTTTTATTGTAATGGTATCTTAGCTGAAGGTATCTAAAGAAATCACATTTTTCCAGCTTATAGTTATCTTGAAGTTGTTTAAAACTCTTTAATTCACTATTGCTTGTAATATTCCAGTAACTTTTTTGTGACTACTGTGTAAATCCCCTGTCATTTTAATTAATAATTTAAATTCGGCATAACCTTCCATTAAAAGCTCTTGTTCTGCTTGGGAGAAAAACTGTGGGCGTTCTTTGGCCATGCTGAACAGCCAATAGCAGCGTTGCTGATCATTGTTTCTACTATCGATACATTTCCCCTTTTAAACAAACGCATGAACGCGCAGTTATCTCAGATAACTCAATCCAGCCATACTAATCGTAAACAACAGGTGTGTTAGAAGAACCCAATTAGCCGGATCATGATTAGCCGGATGAAATAATCTTGGATGTGTAATTTGATCTCGGATGTTTTAAGCAACGTACGAAGAACGGACCCCAGATGTCCATATGCCAAAACAGCACAAAAGCAACATGTTGTATGCAATCAAATGTAAAAAAGGAATCTAAAGAGCTCTAAGTTGAGGAAACAAAACAACCGCTCAGAAAAAAGCTCGTCTCAACAAAGGACTCAGCAGTCTACAACCACCTGAAGCAGAAATAACAGTTTTTAAGATCCAGACGTCAATATTTTAGACAGAGAGTACAGATGGTTTGAAAAAGGCGTCAAAGAGACCATTTCCATGGAAGTAGTAACCCTCACTTTACTTCCTGTTTTCTTACCATAGCTTTTGAACTTACTTTTAACATCAGAAAGTGATTTTTTTTTTTTATCTGATCAATAATTGTAAAAAAAAAAAAAAAGACTATCTCATCAGTTGCAAGTCTTCATTTAAAAGCACAGTGTTTGTTTAATTTGTGCAATCCTTTGCTAAAAGTTACAGCTAGTTTACCTAGATATAAGTTGTGTGGGGTTCAACAATCCGATTTAAGTTCAACAGACTAGAAAATAAATTGATCTACCAGCTCTGATTGAGACATTTAGATTGAATATTACAGAAACCTTCAACTCCTGACCACCCTAGCTGAGAGATTTTTCCTGAGCTTCGTCTTCCACTTCCTCAAGTTTGGGACTTTAACTGATCTTCAGTTTAATGGTAGCCGATTAAATACATTTTTACGACATAGGGTCAATTGTGAAAGCAAAAGAGTAAAACTGCTAGATTAAAACATTTCTCCTCTATTTTTAAAATGAATGTATAAATGAAAGAATCTCAAACTTTAAAAAATATATTAATAAATTGAATCTAATAAAATATAATATATAAAACAATATGCCCTGCGGCAGACTGGCGACCTGTCCAGGATGAACCTCGCCTCTCGCCCATTGAATCCTGGAAATAGGCACCAGCACCCCATCGCGACCCTATGAGGGATAAGCGAGTCAGAAAATGGATGGATGGATGGATATAAAACAATAGAAATACACAAACACAGACTGCAAGGATGATGAAAGTAGCTGCTGACTCATTTATAATAACGTAGTCCTCTTGTAGCCAGGTTTCTGTGAGACAAGATAAATCAATCTGATTATCAGAAATCAATTCATTAACTAACAAAGTTTTTGGAGGGAGAGATATTATATTAGATTTAATAGACCACATTTAATTCTTTTATTTTTTTGGTTCAATTTGAGCCGTATTGATTTTTATTAGATTTTTATGATTTGTTCCTCTTAGATCCGTTTTTAATCTGTTTTTGAGACACAGTCTCAATAGGATAATGGATGGGTAACAGTACAGAAGCTGCAGAGAGGTGTGTTAAACTACGGCTCTGCTTCCTGGTCTGGACCCTGGGTTGTCAGCATTTAGGAGAACTAATAAATCCGGCCAGATTCCTAGAAAGAAGAGCTGCACCATCCAAAGTAGGATGGATGCCGTCTCTCCGGATCAGACCAGGTTTTCCCCAGAAAGTTCTCCAGTTATCAATGTAGCCCACGTCGTTTTCTGGACACCACCTAGACAACCAGCGGTTGAATGATGACATGCGGCTAAACATGTCATCACTGGTCAGATTAGGCAGGGGACCAATAAGAATAAATCCAAGCGAACATGTCCACATCCTCCTAATGTATAATGTAGGTTACAGATTTAATCTTTGTTCCATTTCTGTCTTCTACTAACGTTAAACAGAGACTGCTGAACTGACAGATAAAGGAAGTTAGTTTGTAACTTGTATGATGTTGTGATATAAAATGTGTCTTTCAACCTCATGGTGGCTCTTAAGTGCACAAGGTCACCATGCCTAAATCCAGGGCTCTACAGAATGGGTCAAACACCGGGTTAATAATGAATTTTAAAAAATGCCTTGTAATTTACCACAGTACCTGTCAAATCAGTTTATTTGTACATTTGAGTAGCGGCTGACTGACCCATAGGCTCTATAGTTTGTTTCAAGCAGTGGAGCAACAGCAGGTTAGTTTTCAGGGCCCTCTAGTGGCCACAGGGCGCTAAGCAGCCGCCTAACGCACTTAATGGTAGGTCCAGCTCTGAGCAATAGCCACTATAATGAGACACTGCCAGTATATGTCGGATGGACGAAATTAAAACATCAATATTGTAGTTCATATAAAACAAAGCATCAATAGGAAAAATATTTTGTGAATCTGGTCACAAGTATCTCAGAACCTTCTTTATCTGCCTGCAAATACAATCTGAACAGAGGAAGGCAGCAGATGTACAGACGTGTTTCTAGATGCTTCATGTAAATGTTGTATGTCCAACTTTGTTTTACATTTCTGTTTTGTGTTGCAGTTTTATTGTAGTTCTTCCTGATGTGTGTTCCCTTTACTTCCTGTTTTTGGTCAATTCTGTTGCAGGGTTTTTCAGTCCACTTCAATCTTTGTATTTTATTCATTGTTATGTTCAGTTTCAGTTGTTCTGTCATTACTTTGATCACCTCGCCTCTGTAAATATTCCCTTATTGGTCTTTTTGTCCCTGGTTTATTCATCCCACCAATCTTCAAATTACTTCTACCTTTCTTCTCTTCAACCTGTTGGAATCAGTTTTATTTAACATGCCTGTGCAAATTCTCAGTGATCCGGGACATGGCAACAGGTTTAAATCGGAGGCAACCGGACTGTCGCTCAGTTCTTTCTGAAAACATTTCTAAACCTATCCAGGAGTCTTTGCCAAGTTATATTTAATCTTTTATTTTTGCATTATGTCTGTATTTGGTTCCCTCACAAAACACACCCAAACATGCCTCTTTGAATTAACTGATTAAAAATAGGACAACACATCACATGTGACACCAGCACCAGAGACCTCAAATAAACAATTAAACCAAAATGAGGAAGCTGACCGTAGATTAAGCCTCCTCTTCGTTCTTTAAGCTGAACGAAAAGTTTTTTTTTGACACATAGTTGTGAAGGTCCACAGAGGAGGGCCAACAAACAGTGAGTTTAGAGGATTTTCTGTCCAACCAATACTCAAAGAAATTCTTGGATGTGAAATTTACCAACATTTGACCACACATTGTTTTAGATTTTATTTTAACTTTTCTAGAAAACAAATCTTAATGGAGTATAGTAAATGATTTTTATTTCTCTGTCAGGTGCACCTGAACCTGTGTTTGTCCTCAGCGTGACGTTTCCCCATGATGGGCCCTCCACAGAGCCGTGCAAAAGGTAAGCAGATGAATGTGGTGGTAAATCAGCAGGAAAGTGAAAAGTAATAAAGGTTCAGTCTGGTTTCTGCAAGATGCACCCTACTGAGACTAGTGATGTATTGATGGCTGCAGACTCTGGTCAGTGCAGTACATTGGCTTTATTGGATCTGTTGTCATCAGCTTTTGACACAAAAGTCTGTTTTACCGAATGCATAATGAGAGGAAATTCTGGAACTGCTCTTACGTGGTTTTCTTTTTATCTAAGCATGGCCTTTCTCAGGGCTCAGTCCGCCCACTTTTGTTCCTTTTGTACATCAGCCCTCTTGGTAAGAACATCAGCTGTGGTTTGGGTGTTTTAGACCACCCAAACCACAGCTGAGCGGTGCTGTGTCTGCGGTCCAATGCAGCGAGGACTGCTCAAACTGCTGCATCAGAGAAACTAAACAACAGCAACAAAAACGCATGGAGCAGCACAGGAGGGCCAGCAGCTCAGGACAAGATTCATACTGTGGGTCTCCATGTCCTTAAAAACCGTAGCGCTCCAGCTACTGGTTGCTCAAGTGCGAGCCACCAGAACCGACAAAGACTCCTGGATGGGTGTTGAATCTTTTTCAGAAAGTAGTGAGCAAATGTCTGGTTGCCTCCAATATAAGCCTGTTTGCTGTTGGGATAAGTGAGAATTTCCACAGTCATATCTTCAGCTAAATTCTAGTAAGACTGAAACCCTGAATTTTGCTCCTGAACAGAAAGTTATTTGGATCAAACAACACCTTGGTTCTCTAGGCTCCTCTTCCCAGTCTCAGAAACTTTGTGTTCTGTTTGACCCGCCAGTGTCTCTGGACAGTGTTGAGAATTAAAAATATATCTTAGTTGGGGTTACTGAGGAAAGCAGAGTGAGGTCTGCCCTTCCTGCTCCAGCGTAAGATAAACATAGAGTTTTATTGTCCTGAGGGGGTGGTCAGCAGGAGAGGGGGTCAGTCATCCTCCCACTGAGCCATGTAGGAGGAGTTTAAAGTTGATAAAAGGAATGTCTTGGTAAAACTTACTTCAGACAGACAGACTTATCCACCGCGGTGAGAACAACATCTTGTAAATGGTATGTACTCTGTCTCCATATTTAATTTCTATGAATTAAATATGTATTTAAATCGTTCTACCTCTGATCAATGATTCCTTATTTTATTGTCAAATCTTAAACCGGGGTAAAAATGGGCCTTTAGTAGCGAAGCAGGATTAGGCCAATAATAAATAAATCACAATTTGGTGCCGTGACCCGGATGTGACATTAAAGTGGAGGAACCTTTTGAAATTGGGCACGAAGAAGTAATCACTTACAGCAAAACAGGGTCGACCCGAAAAAAAGTAAGGAGATTTTGATTCTCCTATTGGCTAAAGATTAGATGTAGGCTAAATCAAGTGTTGCTGTAAGTGAGACGCTTTCTTCTCAAAATATCAGAGGCTGAACAGTACAAATAGGTTTAAATAGAATTTATGTTGAAACCGAGAAATGAGAGAATGAGAGTTATCTGTATGTCCACGTCGGAAAACCGTAAAATAAGATAGAAATGATAAAAGAGATAAAAGCCAAGAAGCCGTTAAGTTGTGAGGCTGTTGAAAAATAAAATAAAAGACAATAAAAAAGATAAAATTACAAAGATAAAAAATAGTCTCGGAAGTTGGTCGCTCCCTCTCCATGACTGACGAGTCTGGGGAAATTTTAACACTGAGGTGGAACGTTACCTCGGAGAAAGGGGACTCTCCAAAGAAACGTAGCGATAGGAACGGCCAAGAATACAAAACCATCTAAAAGTTGAGGCTAAGACAGCAAGACCTTTAAAGTGAGCTGTAAAAGAAGATAAACGATTAAAAAAAAGGGGCCCCAAGGGAACATTTATATTGTTCTCTAGCATCAGAACGGGGATTCTGATTGCACGACGATTAGACCGAGGTGGTATTTAAATGAATAGTTGGTTTCGTCGAGTGGAAGGGTATTAAAAGAAGACCCTCTGCGCGCGCAAGGCTGTCTGTCTTAAACGTTGTCTGTCCTGGTCGGTTTAACAATTTTATTTTGGTTTAAATGGGATCCATGGTTTGAATGATTAGAAGCTCCGGTCTGAGTCTGTCTCTGTGTGTGCGCGGCTTCGAAGTCTCTTGTGTATGTGTGTGTGAATTTCTCCACGCGCGTGGGCCTAAAGATAAGAGCGGTGACTGGGGCGCAGTTTAATTTTGTTAAGTAAAAGTGATAAGTAAAAATATGGGTGAAAAACTAAGGGGAATTTGGAAATCATTAGAAAAAAGGTCGATGCATTAATAATGTTTGTTGAAGTGCAGGAGAATTTCAATGCAGTAAAACGTTTGAGGTATTGGCTGCAAGCTGATTGGGTGAGTTGCATTGGAGAGAGACCACGGCCTGCATTTTGGTGAGTTTTGGAGAAAACTTTTTATTTTGAACTGTAGCCTAAAAGTTAGAAAGAGGTTGGACGTTTGGTAAAGTTGTTGAACATTTGGGAGAACATTAAACATCTGTTTGAGGCATTATAAATTGGGAAAAAACAAAAAAGGGAAGATGCCTTATGTTAGGGTTGTGATGAATGGCCTCTTTGTCCTGGAGGGAAAACCAACACGGACACGGGGCTGCCTCTGTCCCCTTGTCTTTCTTGTCACACATCACATGAGGTCAGGAAGATTTAATCACGGTCTTGAGTTTACAACATGGGGGTAAACACAGAAGGGAGCAAGTTTCATTGTGGGTGATGATCAAATCACCAGCTTCATGTGCAGTTAGATATAGGAGACATTCCTTATCTGGGGAAATCATTTTATCTAAGGTTAAAAACAATGGTACCTTCCTGAAAGCAAACTCTTAAAACAAACCAAATGCCTGTAGCTTGATAAAATAAAATGATGACATTTATATTTTTCTAACACCTTCTGTTAGAGTGTAATTTTAACTAGCGTTATCTATTGCAAAATAGCATTTCAAAATGCCTAATGAATGTATATACTTTCAGACATTAAATATAATTTGCAATTAAAAAGTGATTAAAAGGTTTTCATTGTTTGATAGCCCTAGTTATAATAGATAAATAAATAAATATAATCCGTCAGACTTCAATCTAGCTGTTTACTAGAGAGTAGTAAATCCTATCAGCTTTGCTCATTTGCAGGCCTGGGAAAACCACATTAAGCAGAACTAAACAGAGTTAAAAGTTGGGTTAAACTGTACCTTAATAGTGTGTGCAAACAAATATTGCGGTAATTTGACAGATTTTGTTGACACTGCATTTAGTCATGAGTCAGTTTTGAAGTTATCCTCAAAAGAAGCAGCTAAAATTGAGGACTCTATGACCAATGTTATTGGTTTGCATTGTTTTAGTATAAATACTGATATTGCAGAGCGCCAGAACCTAGTAGAAATAGACAATATTACGGGATCATCACAGGACGGTCCCCAAATTATTCATTATATGTAATCACATTTTCATGGTCCCACAAAATGCAGATGCCCTTGTTACACAGTAATTTAGAGCCCGAGGAATCTTTTTTCTTTGTTCATTTGGTAATGTGCAAATTCTGGTGAATGAACTTTTCAACATCAGTTGCTGGTGATTGTTTGTGGCCGGCAGAATTTGACTTCAAAATTTACTAAACACAGGCGCATAACTGATTTTAGAGCTGTTTTAAAATGTACCTTTGGTGTTTTTTATATTTTTTTCCTTGATAGATGGAGTTACACAGCATTTTCTTTATACACTTTAGCAGAAGGTTCCTGAGTTTGACTGGGACTCTTGACATCTTCTGAAAAAAATCATTAGGATGGATCTAACACACAGGTGTGGATCCTAAATAAATCAGTCCAATTTAGGGGAATTATTTAGAGTAATAGTGTTACAACAACAAAAACAACGTGCCCTCTTCAATATCTCAGCTGATGATTTTAAATCTTGATACGCTCGCTGAGACAATATTTGATACACCATTTGCCTGTGACTCAAAGGAAGGGTGATACACAACGCTTGAGTTTGTTAATTACTAAAAGTTGGTAAAATTACAGTTATTGGAAAACAATATAGGAAGGAGTAACAGTAAGCAGCTTATTCCATTGAGAACTGTCTCTATTTTAATTTAAGGTGGGGGAGCTTCCTCCCCCCTGTTTTTCCTTTTTCTATCTTAATTTTGTTATAGGTCTGTTCGTTCTGGAGTATGGACACGTCTGACATGAGACGCAGATCGGTGCCGATTTGGGGTTGGAAGAATTAAACTGAGCATTTACAGCCGATATGTGTCGTGGGGCACCCATCACATCTGGGACAGTTGCTTACGCTGGACACTGGGCCAAGGACTGTTTCACATCACTAAATCCTGGCAAGAAGTCCCAATACCACCTCACCTCCAGAAGGTCAGTGCCTCATCTAGGGGATAACGCTCCCATGAACAATGTTTCCTCACCTTGGAACAATGGCCAACGCCTATGAACAGCACAGATCCTAAGCTATCAAGGGAAAATGACTGTCTGCATACACTGGAGTTGCATGCCTGATCCAGTTTCTGAGTCGTGGACCAGAACTTTGTCACTGAGGTGCGTCGACAGCGAATCACTGCAACACGTGGGGGACGAAATGTGGAGTTCCATACATGGAAGCTGTGAGTGCGACGTCTAAGCTCCAATCTCTTTTCTGCCTGATCTGCTGTACATGTCAGTCCAGTCCATCTCAAGGACCACAGACTGATAACAGACTTTTTGTTAAGGTAATTCAGACTTCTATTTCTACCACTATACTTCTGACCAAATTTAATGGAAAGTGATTTCTAATATTTTTTCTGTGTCTCCAAGTTTTTGTTGAGCTTCTAGGCAAATGGATTGGTGCAGGTAATAACTTCTTAAGGCAGCCGATTGGGCAGATACGAACACTACAGGTTTGCGGTTTTGAAAAATATACTACTGTCTCTTAATTTTTTTTATTATATAACTGATATGTTCCTTTTAAACATGAGTTTTAATTCTATTATGCCCAGGACCATATTGCTCATAATTGACAGCAGAAGGTGTATTTTACCATCACAATTATTAGCAGAAAATCCACTGGGGTGGGGATATTTTTCACATTTAGGGTTCTGTGATGCTGCAAGCTCACAGCTGCTTGCCATAAATTTACAGACTGGAAGTTCTTATCAGCTTCTATGACGCAGGGGGCCTCTCACTAGCAGGCACAGCGGTGATTTGGGTGTGACGTCTGGTTTCCTATTCATTGCAGAGATACACTTTTTAGGTTAAACGGATCTGTTAGGCTATCTCTTGATATCTCATAAGTATTGAGATTTTTCTATTGTACAATATAACTGTTGCATGCTAAAACTTATCAGATTTTCACCAGACTTTGCCGTTACCAGGTGTTTTATTCAGGTAAAACCCAATATTTTATCAGTATGTAAGTACCTTGGAACACTCAGCATTTTCATACCATCAAATTGCTGTGAGCACATTAGAATAATCATTATTTCAATGGGTACACTGATCTTTTTGGAGGACTTCTTGTAGATTTGTGGGATTATGAAATTGCATTATGTTTTGATCTGAATCCAGGATATAGGGCAGTGTTTTTCATACTTCAATTCAGATAATTATTTGCAGTTAATTGATTCCCTGTGATGGATAATACTATTCTTTGTTAATGTTTTGTAACAAAATTAATTTTGTTCCAAGCAGAGGGATATGACATAAACATTTATATGATAACACTGTATCGTAAAGTTATATAGATCTTAAACTTTATATTAACCCTTGGCACAAGTAAACAGAAAAACTACATAAACTACAAAAAACTGGATAAAACAGAGATAAACAGAGGGTAACTTAATGCATATTTAGTTTACTTTAAAACCATTGGTGTGTCAGGAAGGTTTGTTAAGGATTCAAAGCCACGTATATCTGTTGCAGTAAACTGGATCAGGATTTGTAACAACTGGATAAAATGATAGGAAAAAAAATAGGAACTTTTTCGCAGCATACACATCTGAGTATGGAGGAAATGGTACAGAAGTGAGGTGTGGTGAATGGTAATCTTTAATCTTTAATCCAGAAAACATTCTGACATTCTTACAGGATAACAGTGTTATGGAAATATAATCACTTACATATAATAATGTAGTTTAAAGTAATATAGATGTTAACTTTAACCCAGTGACCTAAACAGATGAGGATGTATGTAGAACAAAGGTTGGTTTCACACTTCAGTGGGCATGTGTCAGGATAAGGATGCACCGAGGTCATATGACAGTCTTGTGAGCAGATAAGTGCATGTCACAAGGTTTTACGATTGTTCCAGTTAACACCAGGAACCGAGCTAAGAGAAGAGATTAAATTTAACGGTCAAAGGTTAGGCAGCAGACTCACTATCTCAAGGAAACTTAGACAAAAGGTTGGTCCAACACAAACGGGCCTTACATACGTCTCGTTACTATACTTTGATTTCACAACTGCATTAACTAATTTTTTATTTTACAGACAGGGGAATCTTCACCAGAGATTAACGTATTTGTGTGGTAGTCGCATTTTCTTACAGGACAGCATAAGGACGAGGAAAGAGGAATTGCGATAAAATGTCTCATTAACTATTACATTTCTAAAATAGGATGGTGATGGAACAATGGAAGATGTGAAGTGTGTTTCTTGTGGGAGTGTTCAGTTAATTTCATTACAGGATATGTTTCCATATGACTGAAAGGAGCTTTTCGGGACCGAAGTCAACCTCCGGAATTACAGGATGCGCGCTAAAGTCATCAACAGACAGATATGGTGGGCCAGAGGTCAAGGGCCCATCTGATTCCAGAGCCGTGTGTACCAGCCAAACAGAAGTTCCAGGGAGACATCACCGGAACAACTTATCTCGCAGAGCCACCCACGGAGGGGCAGCTGGAATTTTATTTTGTTTTCGTTTTTTTTTATTTTTAATAAAGACTAACATACAGTTCTGTGGAGACCGCGGTTGGAACACTGACTCTTTAAACCATCTTCTTTAAAGGCGAGAAGGAGACATCTTCGAGACGCAAGACATCATTACAACAATTGAATGCATTGTGTAAAAAAGAAAATGAGAGTTTTGTAACCACTGCATATGTCTTATAAGTTCCATATTCATAAGGTGTTCAATATTAGTATCGTTAGAATCTTGGTTTTGCATTGCATGAAAATCTGTTTTTTATTCTGTGGTTTGATCTGAGTGTAGAGCTTTCATGGGTTATCTTTATTTCTAAGAAGACATTTTGTTAATCTAGGTTAGGACTCTTAAAGTCATATTTAGATCATATAATAGTTTCTGGTAGTTGCACATTTATCTTAGCTTTGCACCTCTCGGATAAAAGTGCTTACTTTTCTTAATTCTAGTAGGGTAGAGATTCAGATAGGTTTAGTAGCTTTTTAGCTTATACTTGGGTTAGTTTACATTAAAGGGGAACATTTGAACTTCATTTGATTTCATAAGTCGCCAACAGAGGGGACAGTGGGTTACAATATTACATCTTATCATTTACATTTTGTTTAAGGGTTTCAAGACATAGACTTAGTTTAGCCTAGTTATTGGTTTGATCTTTGAGGGATCAAAACAGAGGGGTTGTTGAGAATTAAAAATATATCTTAGTTGGGGTTACTGAGGAAAGCAGAGTGAGGTCTGCCCTTCCTGCTCCAGCGTAAGATAAACATAGAGTTTTATTGTCCTGAGGGGGTGGTCAGCAGGAGAGGGGGTCAGTCATCCTCCCACTGAGCCATGTAGGAGGAGTTTAAAGTTGATAAAAGGAATGTCTTGGTAAAACTTACTTCAGACAGACAGACTTATCCACCGCGGTGAGAACAACATCTTGTAAATGGTATGTACTCTGTCTCCATATTTAATTTCTATGAATTAAATATGTATTTAAATCGTTCTACCTCTGATCAATGATTCCTTATTTTATTGTCAAATCTTAAACCGGGGTAAAAATGGGCCTTTAGTAGCGAAGCAGGATTAGGCCAATAATAAATAAATCACAACAGCCATTCAAGATATTTGGTTAGAAACGACTTTTATTTGAGAAATATTGTTAAATTGAGTGCAATGTTATCCAAATCTGTCCTGGAGATAATTATGCAGGCTTTTATTTCCTGTTGTTTACATTTTTGTAACTTTCTTCTTACTTGTTTTAACAAATCTGCTGTCCCTCGTCTCCAGTTAGTCCAAAACGCTGCAGCGAGGATTTTAACAGGGACTAACAGAGGGGGACACATCACACTGACCTTTAGAGCTTTTAATGACAACCACTCCTCCAACCCCACTTAGAAGTATGTAAATGGAAAATCAAGTCTGAGATGTTCATGTTTTTCAGGCGGAGAATGAAAACAGAAGAAATACCAGGAATTTAATCATATTCAAATGTTTATAATTAGTATAGAAACTATCACTGCAGAGAAATATCAGGAAGTCAAGTAAAGATTTATTTCCTGGTGTTAGTTAAAGTCTTTAAAGTTAGCTTCATAAAAAAAGTTAAATCTATGAATAGCCTTTTCTCAATGACAAAATAAACCTCCTTATTCAGTTGGTGTATTTAGTGACAATGAGGAGAAGAAAACAACTTTAACTTAACAAACTGACCTAAACAGACAGACACAGAAGACTGAAGCCACGATGAAAGCTCAGCTTCATTATCAACTGTGAAGTTATTTTCTGTTGATAAAGTAGCATCGTGTAAGTTTTGCTGCTATCAGATTCTGAAACACAGAGGCAGATGGAGGGAGAGAAAGTTTAATTTTTACTGCAGTGTTGCCAGTGGCCTTCAGGGGAGTTAAAACCTGGAAATTACAGGTCTAGATCCCCTAGTCAAGGCAAGGAGAGTTTATTTGTAGCACATTTCAGTTACAAGACAATTCAAAGTGTTGAACATGAACAGAACATAAAAGAAAACATACAGAGGAAATCACATTGCAGTGGAATAATAGCAGCTGGTTAATATATATGAAGTTGGGCTACAAACTCTAAACAAATAGGTTTTTACCGTGTCCCAACCACTGATCTCTATTTATTCTTTGGATTGCTGATAGGCCCGAAAAACTGAAGTCACTGGCCGCCATCTTGCTCCTATATATTGTAATGATGCCCACACTGCAGCCGAAGTACCGTCAACAGGGTTTATTGGAAATATGAGCTGCTATTTCCTGAGGCTGCAGCTCACGCCTCTAACAGAACTGCAAGTGTTCAACTCCCGAGCTTGCGGCTAACAACAACACACGCACATGCTTGAACACCACTTCCTGGTCCTAGTCCTCCCGCTCCTGATCTCCCCGCCCACATGGCATCATAAACCTATCACATGTGGTGCGGGAGCCAGCAGCGTCAGACAAGGAAAACCCACGACGCTCAGATTCACCAATAAGGGTTGCAATGCAACTCATAACAAATGCATAATGACAAGGAACCCCAGCAGAACCGAAACACAGCATCGCTACAATGTATATATATATATATATACACTCACCGGCCACTTTATTAGGTACACCTGTCCAACTGCTCGTTAACACTTAATTTCTAAGCAGCCAATCACATGGCGGCAACTCAGTGCATTTAGGCATGTAGACATGGTCAAGAGAATCTCCTGCAGTTCAAACCGAGCATCAGTATGGGGAAGAAAGGGGATTTGAGTGACTTTGAACGTGGCATGATTGTTGGTGCCAGAAGGGCTGGTCTGAGTATTTCAGAAACTGCTAATCTACTGGGATTTTCACGCACAACCATCTCTAGGTTTTACAGACAATGGTCCGAAAAAGAAAAAACATCCAGTGAGCGGCAGTTCTGTGGGCGGAAATGCCTTGTTGATGCCAGAGGTCAGAGGAGAATGGCCAGACTGGTTCGAGCTGATAGAAGGGCAACAGTGACTCAAATAACCACCCGTTAAAACCAAGGTGCGCAGAAGAGTAACTCTGAACGCACAGTACGTCGAACTTTGAGGCAGATGGGCTACAGCAGCAGAAGACCACATCGGGTGCCACTCCTTTCAGCTAAGAACAGGAAACTGAGGCTACAATTTGCACAAGCTCATCGAAATTGGACAATAGAAGATTGGAAAAACGTTGCCTGGTCTGATGAGTCTCGATTTCTGCTGCGACAGTCGGATGGTAGGGTCAGAATTTGGCGTCTACAACATGAAAGCATGGATCCATCCTGCCTTGTATCAACGGTTCAGGCTGGTGGTGGTGGTGTCATGGTGTGGGGAATATTTTCTTGGCACTCTTTGGGCCCCTTGGTACCAATTGAGCATCGTTGCAACGCCACAGCCTACATGAGTATTGTTGCTGACCATATCCATCCCTTTATGACCACAATGTACCCAACCCATGATGGCTACTTTCAGCAGGCTAATGCGCCATGTCATAAAGCTGGAATCATCTCAGACTGGTTTCTTGAACATGACAATGAGTTCGCTGTACTCAAATGGCCTCCACAGTCACCAGATCTCAATCAGTGGTCCCAACTGGTTGACGCTTCCCCAAGCCTCAAATAAGAAAAAAAAGAAGTATATATATATATATATATATATATATATATATATATATATATATATATATAAACGGTTGCAGTTACAACTCAAACGCCGTAACAAAGGTTGTGTGAAAAAATTTAAACATAATTTGAATAAATTTATCAATTTATTAATTAGTTTATTATTAATTTATCACTTTATTTATTTCATGTACCAGCTTCTAAATCTGAGTCTGACGCAAAATACAAACATGAAGAAGTTTGATTTGACTTATGTCCGATGACGAGCGAGCGAGCCACACTTTGGTAGAGCAGCACAGAGTAACAATAACAGAGCGCTCCATAAAGATGTTATTAATCAGAGAAATGTTTGATTGTTTCACAGCCGCTACCTTGAGCAGGTAAACTCGCCCACGGCAACACACCCCAGCTCCCCGCAGCCCCTCCTCCGGTTTTGCAGTTTCTGTCTGAATATGCGCTAAAACTGCCTCTTCAAAATGAACTGTACAAACACACATCCTTTTTTCTGTGAAGTGATGTAAGGCCTTATTTGTGGTGGATTGGCGCTGAAAGTCAAGGACTGAAGGGTTTAAGTAAAGAGAATAAGGAAGTAGTCAGTAGATGACATCTTTAACAGAGGGTTTCTTCAACACATAGCCAAACAAGAAGGTGACAGGGGGATCTAACCTAAAGTTCAAGCCAATAATGAGTTTCAAGTTAGTGTTAAAAGCTACCACACCCTGTCGGAGGTTAAACAGCTTGGTGGAACCAAGCTCTTTTCCCCTCAAGTAAAACCCACCTGTAAAAAGGTTTTGAAGGAACAACGCTCGAAACAGGATACTATACTTTATCATATTTAATCTAACAAGCCAGAGGATTGGTACAGCTTCAGTACCGTACTATCATACACAAATACCTGGAGGACGGGTAAAAATCAGGGAATGGAGAGCCTCGATTATCACCTACGTAAGCATTATATAGAACCTAGTGTGAACAGCCCTGTACTGTATGACATCATGATCTTTAATCATAACTTAAACTTTGGATGAAACCCTGATCTACGTCTTCTATGTAGAAAATGCAAATGATGAAAGACTTAGAGGAAAACTGCAATAACAATTAAGTATGTAAAATTAAAACAAAATAAGACTGGAGCAGAAAATAATAAGGAAGTTGTACACAAGAAGAGGAAATACATCTTTATGTGATAGCGACCGTTAGTCATATAAAAAGTGTTTCATTTTAAAAATACAGGTTGATTATAAAAGTCAAATCAGGTTTGTTGTCTTAAAGAGAGAAACAGAAGGTTTCATTCAGAGCAGCATTTGGTGACAAAGAGGACAAAACCTGTGAAACAGAGAGAGACTGAGGGAGGACTGATGTCTCCATGGAAACACAACATGAAGCGACTCTGTTCATAAAAGGAGAAACTAAAAAATAAAAAATACATCAGTGACTCACATAGAGGAAGCTGTTAGTGTCATCGATTCAGAGTCAACGTCAGGCTCCGATGTTGTGAATCTGACCAGATGTTCTGATCTGGTTCTCCTCTAAATGCTGCTCAGGTGGAGCTGCTGCCTCTCAACATGAGAACCCAACCAGAACCTCCAGTCTGCCAACAGAGAAAGTGGCCCTGCTGGTCCTGGGCTCTCTGCTGGCTGCAGCTCTCATCGTCCTCTACAGACTCATATGGGTGAGTTTCACCCATATCTGTAGCTTTAAACCACTTCTTTGTTAAATGTCATTTTATAAAATGATGCTGGAGAAGTTATATCTGTTTAACTTTTCTTCCATCAGCGTTTGTCATGTTAGTGACCCATGAAGCTGTCCAAAACCTGAAAGAGGAGAATGAAGTTCTGCAGAAACATTTCTTGGGTGAGACTGTCTGAAGGTGTCCAAAGGGTCCGGTCTGAAAGTCTTGTTGTGACCCTAACTTCTGAAACATCGTATCTGGTGGCATATCATGCGGCTGGCCTTTAGTGGTTGGAGTGCGTGAGGTGTGGAAGGACCGATGCCGAGGCAGAAAATGGCGTGGTCCACAATTTTTAATTATTATTTTCATAATACCTATTTGCAAAGTGCAATGGATGTTGTGGGAGCAGTGTGTCTTCTCCGGTGGCAGAACAGTGCTGAAACAGGCGCCTTAAATACTGTCTGACTAACTGGTTAAAACCATTAAAACTCTCTCAGGGGTGTACATATTAAGATGAGTACATAAAACTATCCAAAACCCTCCATAAACCATAACTACAACCATAAACCATATAAAATCCCAAGCTATATACATAAAATCCTAACCCAAACACCAAAGATAAATAATAAACCACTAAAAGCTCAACTTGGCTCCCCTATGCATTGCCCTGCCTTGGTCCAGGCACTCGTTTCTGCACGGGCCTCTTTTAGGTGACAGACATGGACACAAGGACAAGGTAAGTACAAACACAAAATATATTTCACTAAAACACTTTAAGATGCAATAAAACACAAACACTAAGGACTAAATGGCAATATTTCACAAATATTGCCTTTGTTCATACTCTAATTTCTGTAACCTTTCTTCTCCAGGGCCCAACCACTCTATTAAAGTGCTGCAGTGCCACTGGATCTAAAACTAGGAAAAAGGAAAGACAATAGACACTTATGCAATTAACTGTGTGCAATCACTTCTGAAATGTGGAAATATGCTTCCTTAAAGGGTTGCATGCTATCTAAAGTGCTAAATATGCAAGTCAAAGTGCTCAAGTTAAAAGTTAAAGATGTTCATTCTTAGATGTGACAAACGTCTGTTTCTTACATGGCATGATCACTCTTGACATTGTAAGGGTTGTTCAGTGTTAAATGATCAAACTTGGCAATAATAAAAGGTCAGACGGAGTCCTGCTGTCTTCTTCATACCCTTACTAGATCTGGAACTTTCCAATCTCCCATAAATTCTCCCCAGGTGCCACCCACCGGCAGCCCACTGCTCCCTGGCAAACGGGTTAAATGTAGAGGAGACATTTCATTGGGATGCACAAAGTTGCAATGACGAATAAAGATGATAATGATGCTTTGCATCTCAGCTTTGAAACTTTCTGTACAGCCTAACTTGTCCAAAAGGAAGAATATGTCCCATTTAAATATCCTCATGGCTATTTTAGTTCTTTTAAAATATAGAATTAGTATCTAAGAAGCATTAATCTTGAAAGGAGAACTTGATTAAAACCACTGTGGTGGACAATCAGGCGATGAAGGAGTGTCCATCAGTTCCTCTTCTCCTGATGAGCAGCCTGGTCAGCTTGAGTTGTCCAGATGAAGGTAGTGTGACGTCCATCTTCATGGTAGGTTCTTGGTTGATCTAGGGACGATCTATCTGATGGGTTATTGGATTTTAAAGGAATAGGAAAGTTTTAAGGACTGTCTGGAATCATTATTGCTGGTTTAAAACAGGTAGAAGAGCCTAATCATTGTAACCCTTAGAGGTAATGTTCACAAATCAGCTTTGTGACTTTTTACATTTAGTGAACTTTGTGGATAAAAACATATTTCTTATTTGTTTATGAAAATCCTTGAGTCTAAAGATTTTCTCTGTAAAATTAACACCTTTTAATTTTCTCTAAAACAGAAATAAATTCCACAGTGGAGTCCACATGTCCACCAAGTAAGTAGCAGATGTCTTTTCCTCCCATTTCTGCTTGTAACCAACATTGATTGACTGACAGATACAGGAGGTTAGATTATAACTGGTAGCTGTGCTGCCGCTGGGTGGGTCTAAGGTGGGTCCGGGGCTCTGGGTTTTTAGGGTGTGTCGTCTTTGAGCGGGTGTCCCGGCGGAGCCTCGGGGGCTTGTGTCCTGTGGAGTATGTCGCCCGGGGTTCGGGCCGGTGTATCTGGCTCTACTGGGGTCCCTGTTGAGCTGGGGGGGGGTGGTATGGACATTAACATCTCATGGCAGATGCTCTTCCCTTCAAGGTGACAACAAACTCTCTTCATACTCAAGTTGGCAATCATTGGCCACACCAATCGATGTAATACATAATTTACGTAAAGTAAAAACATATATTAATCTGAAAAAACTAATTACATTTGTTTACTCAAAGTAAACTCAGACGCCGATGCAGTAGCAGGCCATCGGTATAAGACAGTGAATAAATATAACGTGGTAAGATACACTAAATGTGATGTGGGTGGTGGCGGCGCAAGGGTCGGGGGTTGGGTTAGTGGAGGGGAGGGGGGTGCATAATGATAACAATGATAACTATTTATTCAAGTTATTGTATGAGTGACCCTTTAACATAATAGGAAGAGACTTTGTTGTCAACTTTTAGGAATTTAGAGAAATAAATTACTGAAAATGTGACAAATTAATATGTTGGATGGGCATTGTAAGGAAATCTGACTTTTTTTCAAAAATAAGCTGTAAAATTATGAAATATTTATTCTGGATATATGTGTCTGAAAGTAATTTTTTTTTTTTTTTACTTTTTTTTTCTGGGGGTTCTACATCTTTTCTCTTAATTTCTGTCTTTTTCGTTACCGTAATGCACCATGTATGCACGATGCTAACCTTTGCAACAGAGCAAACATCGACTGTAAGTCTCCAGTATCGAAATGCTGCTCAAATTTGCCCTGTTCTCTGAGATCCAGCTGCTTGCTCTGCCCGTTCTGGTAGTTCTTCAGCATGCATCATATGTTCTGATCTGTCACTGCCTGCAACTCCTGTCCCACTCAACTCACTTCACTACCTGCATCTTCTAGTCCCCTGTTCATTCCTGTCTGCCTGCCTCGTCTGCCAGTATTCAACTTTCCATCAATAAACGTTTGCAAAACGTGACTCTGTGTTCGGCTGAACATCGGGTTCCCCTGCTCTTCTCAATTCAGAGAACCCAGGGTCCAGAACAGGAAGCAGAGTCGTAGTTTAACACACCTCTCTGCAGCTTCTGTACTGTTACCCACCCATTACCCTATTGAGACAGTGACTTGCCCACGGCCAAAACTAAACAGCTTAAAAACTGATCTAAAAGGAGCAAATCATAAAAATCTCATAAAAGTAATACTTTTATGAGATAATAAATCAAATTTTATAATAAATATGGTTTATTACATATAATGTTTCTCCCTTCAAAGACTTTGTTACTTAATGAATTGATTTCTGAAAATCACATTGATTTATTTTGTCTCACAGAAACCAGGGTTCCTATTTTCATCTCTGGAATATTACATAAATTAGAAACATTCTGTCCAGGGGTGATGCTGAAGAACTAGTCCATGCATTTGTTACTTCAAGGCTGGACTATTGTAATTCTTTACTATCAGGAAGTCCACAAAATGCAGTTCAAAGCCTTCAGCTGATCCAAAATGCTGCAGCAAGAGTTCTGATGAAAATCAACAAGAGGGATCATATTTCTCCAATTTTAGCTTCCCTTCATTGGCTTCCTGTTAAATCAAGAATAGAATTTTAAATTCTCCTTCTAACGTATAAAGCCCTTAATAATCAAGCTCCATCATATATCAGAGCTCTGATTACCCCGTATGTTCCTAACAGAGCACTTCGCTCTCAGACTGCAGGTCTGCTGGTGGTTCCTAGAGTCTCTAAAAGTAGAATGGGAGGCAGATCCTTTAGCTATCAGGCTCCTCTCCTGTGGAACCAACTCCCAGTTTTGGTCCGTGAGGCAGACACCCCGTCTACTTTTAAGACTAATCTTAAAACTTTTCTTTGTGACAAAGCTTCTAGTCAGAGTGGCTCATGTTACCCTGAGCTATCTCTGTAGTTATGCTGCTATAGGCTTAGGCTACTGGAGGACATCAGGGTCTATTTCTCTCTCTCTGCTGAGTTCTCCTACTGCTCTCCAATCTGCATTGTTTGTTATTTCAGATTTAAACTTTTTGTCCTATTGGCGTTCTGTTAGCTGTGACATCATCAGGGAAGGCAGCTCATCCACTATTACCATCTAACATAGAAAGTACTCCTGGGTCAATGTGAGCTTCTGAGCTTTCTGTGTCTCTGCTCTGTCTTCTCTAACATAGAAAGTACTCCTGGGTCAATGTGAGCTTCTGTGCTTTCTGTGTCTCTGCTCTGTCTTCTCTAAGCCCCAGTGGGTGGAGGCAGATGAGCGTTCACACTGAGCCTGGTTCTGGTTCTGCTGGAGGTTCTCCTCCCTGTTAAAGGGGAGTTTTCCTCTCCACTGTCGCTTCATGCATGCTCAGTATGAGGGATTGCTGCAAAGCCATCAACAATGCAGACGACTGTCCACTGTGGCTCTACGCTCTTTCAGGAGGAGTGAATGCTGCTTGGAGAGACTTGATGCAACCTGCTGGGTTTCCTTAGAGAGGAAACTTTCTCACCAACCTGGAGGATCTGATGGAGTCTGACTTTGGAAAGTGCCTTGAGATGACTTTGATGGGAATTGATGCTATATAAATAAAATGCTGAGATTTCCTTGACTTGACTCAGAGAGGTCTTTCTTCAAAGGTGATACATGTATGAAGAACCCATCACACTGGGAGGCACATGAGGGAAAGTGCTATTATATCAACTTAATGTTCATGTCATGGCAGGAGAGCAGAGAGGAATGTAGATGCCGTGGAGGAGACTTGGTAAAGATTGAGAGCAGAGAGGAGCAGGTATGAAACCGTGCCACAACTCCATGTTCTCACAGATTTCTTCATCTTAGCACAGAAATGTCTCAGATTCATTTTGATCAATTTCTTCTGTTCAGGTGTTTCTGGTGGAAAAAATAAGAGAGATAATCATGCATTCTGAGGACAAATTCTGGATCGGACTGACAGACTCAAAGAAAGAAGGCAGCTGGTTTTGGGTAGATGGGTCACCGTTGGAAGAAAGGTTAAACATTAATTTAAAAAAAAAATTGTCTTCGCTTAAAGTTCTGCTCTATTTATCTGCATATTTCTGTTTTCTCAACTTTAGTTTGAGCTTTTGGTTTGGTAATGAGCCCGACGACTGGACTGGAAAAAACAAAGCTGGAGAGGACTGTGTGAGGATGGGAAATAAAGGACCAGCTGCTGATCTAAAGTTTTGGTTTGATCAATCCTGTGATGTTCCTCACAAAAGTATCTGTGAGAAAGCAGCAGGAACTGGATCGAGTTCATCTGTTTGTGTTTAGAGTTCAGTTTATTTCATCTGTTCTGCAGCAACTACTGGGTCTCTGGTTAGAAATATTAAATATCTATGAACTCCATTGAACAGTATAGACTATTTGTTTCTGACATTTGGGGCTGCAGTTCAGTGGAGAACATGTTGTTGTTTTTTATTTCTCTTCTAAAATTTCAACAAAAAATTGATTTTAGGATTCCTTGCAAGATATCCTCACTATAAAGCATGTCGAAACATGTGGAACTTAAACAAAGATATATGTTCTACAATGGACTGGCGACATGTCTGGGGTATATCTCGCCTCTCGTGCAATGACTGCTTTAGATACGCACCTGCCCTTCCTTGACTGCACAGATAAGGGGTTGAAAACAAGTTGAAGGATGGAGAGATGCTACTTAATGAGCACAGAGAAAATCTACCAGACAAGGGGAGCACATCACATTTAACTTTTCCTGATATATGACGCTGAACACTGGAGTTCTGAAAGAGGAGGTCTTCTCACACACTTGTTCCCTGGACGCTGTCTGGGGTGGGGAGCGGTGGGGCGTAGTTGGTACTTAAAGGGGAGTTTTCCTCTCCACTGTCGCTTCATGCATGCTCAGTATGAGGGATTGCTGCAAAGCCATCAACAATGCAGACGACTGTCCACTGTGTCTCTACGCTCTTTCAGGAGGAGTGAATGCTGCTTGGAGAGACTTGATGCAACCTGCTGGGTTTCCTTAGAGAGGAAACTTTCTCACCAACCTGGAGGATCTGATGGAAATTGACCTTTTAAAGTGCCTTGAGATGACATGTTGTGAATTTGTGCTATATAAATTATATAATTATATACATAGAAAACTGAATTCAATGATATAGAGAAGATGGGTTATGTAGCTTTCTTGGTTGACATGACATCCCACTTGAATCAACTGAATTTTAAGCTACAAGACAAGGAGAATTCAGTCTGTGATCTGATGACAGCTGTCAAAGCATTCCAAAGAAAACTGGAGATTGTCATGGTGCAGCTTTGCCTGCTGCACCATGGACATTTCTTGGCACCTTCCTCCTTACATAAACTCAATTCCATGCTCCACTGATCAGTTTCACCTGCCGGCTTTAATCAAGCCCGGACTCATTCCACCTGTCATCACTCCTACTTAAGCTCACTTTTGTCAGCTCTTCCATGTTGGATCGTCTTCATCCAAACCTCGTCCTGCCAGAGTTTCCTACGTCAGTCTGCTCCAAGTACTCTCCCTGCTGTGCTGCTGGTTCGGCTGCTACTCCAGCGCTCCAACTACTCTCTCTGCTCACCTCTGCTCTCCACTGCTCACGAGCATTCTCACCTTGTCCAGCCTGAAGTTCATACCGTCTGCCAGCCAGTGCCTCCTCCGTCCACCTGCCTGCTCCTGCTCCTGCTCCGTCTAGCTTGCCAGCTTCTGCCTTCACCATCCTCCTGCTCCAGCCCGATACAGACTCTTGGTTTCTTCCTCCACAATCCTTCATCTTTCAATAAAAACTCTCAAACGTAGCTCTGTGAGTGGTTGTGTTCGGGTTCATTCAACAAAGCATGACAGAGATATTCAAAGAAGACCTGCAGGGGGACTGCACACACTTCCTGGATGTCAAGGAACAAGTCAGGGGAGACGGGACTGGATGTGTTGAATTTTTTAACAAACTAATCACCAATTTTGAGAAACTGTTTGACAGTTTCACCTTTGAAGAGCAGCTTAATCTTTTCATTCAGAACCCATTCCTTATCACTGAGGTCTGAGGATTTTCCAAGGAGGCGGGTGATTCCTTTAAGTGGGCAAATACAGGATCTCTTCAACTGGAACTGGCAGATCTTCAGTCCAATGTGTTGCTACATCTTCCTGCATCCAAACAATCTCAGAGACAGCTTTTGTGACTCTGAAAAAGGTGGCCCTGCACATTTTGAGAATGTTTGGCTCAAACTACTGCTGTGAAGCAGCGTTCTTCACTGTGAACATAGTAAATAATACAATAAATATTGATCCAGGCTCACAAATGAGCACCTTGATATCTGCTTGAAAATGACTTTGTCACCATTCAAGCCCTGATTTAGAATCCAAGACAGCCTAAAGCCCACTTCTCTAATTAAACAATAAAAGACTAAACAAAAAAAAAAACCTGTCAGTTCAGGTGTTTTCTAAAAGATGTGAAAGTCAAGAGACTGTCTGTACGAAACTGTTAAGTAATAATTAATATAATAGTAATATCATCTTTATAGTCATTGAAACATACATTACAATGAAATGTGTTCTCTGCTTTTAACCCATCACCCTAGGGGAGCAGTGGGCTGCCATGTGCGGCGCCCGGGGAGCAATCCTAAGGATCGTAGTTCTCTATTTCAAAAAACACTTTAGATTTAAATATGGAAAAAAAGTTTTTGTGACATTTAGTTCTAGTTTTATGTTGTTTTTAGAGTTATGACACGGATGTATAAACACCTGCTCTTTATTTCAGTGTTAAATGCTGTTTAAAGTAACTGATTATAATTAAAAATGTCACCAGACCTTTACTGGTTATTGATTTTTTTTACCTTCGTCTAGTTAATCTCTGCTCTGTTTCTCAATAAAGTGCTGGAACTTGACCACTTCACCTTATTCAATAAATCTGGAAAGTCAGTTATTGATTGACTGCCCCACCACACCTGCTCCTGTGCTTTACAGTATTGTTCCATATTCTTGCTGCTGGTGTTGTCTGTATGTTGCCTCAATTTATTTTTTTGTATTTTTTTTTCCTTTTGCAAGTGTTCGTGATTGTCATTCCATAATTCCCCAGGAGTACTCTCTTTGTCAGAGAAAAGAAAAGGATAATGGCATGACTAGCTCCAAAGGTGGCCTTACGTAGGCTACAAACAACTAATCCGAGAAGCTCTGAGACAGTTTTCAGATCTAGAGAATGAAAGAGAGCACATACAGTTAATCATACTAAGAGCTCAGCCAACAGTTATATCTACAAGAGAAACACTAAACACTGATAGAAATGAACCATTTGAAGCATGTATGGAAGAACATGAAGTTGTTGGTAGCAGTAGCTCCGCTGATGGCCCCCTTGTTGTGGCAACAGTGGCGCAGGAGTTGGGGAGTTCGTCCTGCATTTGGTGGGTCGCCGGTTCCATCTCCTGCTCCGACTGTCTCAGTCGTTGTGTCCTTGGGCAAAACACTTTATCCGAATTTCCTGCTAGCGATTGTCAGAGGGCCCGGTGGTGCCGGTGTATGGCAGCCTTGCTTCTGTCAGTCTGCCCCAGGGCAGCTGTGGCTACTAACACAGCTCACCGCCGCCAGGGTGTGAACGGGTGAATGACTGACCGTAATGTAAAGCGCTTTGGGGTCGACAACTTGATAAAGTGCTATACAAGTAAAAGCCATTTACCATTTACTTGATGTCTTGGTCAATAACACCATGGTTGTTTTACTTTATTACCAAATTTCAGTTTCTTACCACCCAGATTCAATGATTGGCTGAGAAGTTTATTTTTTTTCTGGACTTTGGTCCAAAGACAACATCTGTCCTATCTGAATTTAACCTCTGCAGCTACGTTTGGTTGACTCTCATTAAGAGGAAGTTACCAACTTTCTTGTTTAAACAGGCCTTTTGTTGGATGTCTATTTCAATCGTGTTATCTTAATTTTATTGGTGCTTGATTGGAATTGTTTTATTGGTTTTCTGTACAGCCATTTCTGATTGCTCTGTCTGTGAAAGGCGCTTAATAAATACACCCTACTTACTTCTTCACAATGAGAACATCTTTATCCCAGAAAGAGTGACCGTTAGCCGGCAGATGAGTGTAAACCTCAGATTTTTTGGCCTAAAAATGTGGCTCTTCTGTGCTGGGGCATACTTTTGTCCAGCGGCTGGTTTGTTCCCCGTTGTATAACTGGTCACAGTCCTCCTGGCATTTAACAGCTTACACAGCATTACTGTGATTGTGCCAAGGGGACTTGATCTTTTGGATGAACCAGTCTTTGCCCTAATGTGTTTTGGGCTTTAAAAGAGGAGTAAAGGAGCCATTTTTGTGAAATTGAACCGTCCATCGTCAAAAAGGGGCCTCGGATTTCTATTGTCCCCCTCTTAAATTCTGTTAATGTGAACCTCACAGTGGCCGGGGTGAGGGGGTCAACATGGATTATTGTTTCATTAAGTTTGTGCAACTCTATGAAACTGTAAAATTAGCTCAGAATATCTTTTTGTGTCTGGTTTTGTGTGCAGACCCAAGTTGGTCTGGAGGTTTTTGTGTGGAGCCCAGGGCTATGTTGCAGTGTGATGGGTTCCTTGCTGGCTGCCTTTGGCTCTCAGGGATGTTCAGGTGGCAGCTGTTTGCTGCAGGGACTAAGCTCTGCTCTGGTGTAAAGTCTGCTTCCCTGATCTCCGTGTGGCTGTCTGACTAGGCACGTTGACATGGTCCCCTTCCTCCATTTATCTTTGTGAGTCCCGGTAGGTTCAGAGCTCTGCTGGGGTTCCTCCTCCTCGGTGTGTTCTGCTGCTTGGGAGAATGACGGTGAGGTTGGGTTTCTATTTGGCCTGGGGGTTGCTGGTCCTGTGCTTAATATGCCTCCATGACTGGTGTGTGGCTAGTGAGTGTCTATCCTCTATGGACTGCTGTGGCATCCATCTTGCCATTGATGGGTAGTGGATGCTGCAAGGTTTCTATCCTCTCCCTCCTGTGGCAATTTCGCAAATATCTTCAACCATCCCTCCATTGGCTCTACCGGCCGAGCTTTGCAGTGGCTGGTGTCTGTCTCCAGGGGTCATTGGACCGGTAGGGGGGTACACTCTGGACAGGTCTCCAGTCCATCACAGAAACACACAGGACAGACAACCGCACACACAACTTCTTCACACTTATGCACCTATTGTCATGATTTCGGCACTGCTGTCTGGTCTAAATTCTTATGTCACACACCTGCTTAGCTCCGCCCATTCCTCATCACTTCAGATCTGTTCCACCTGCTCCCATTAGTATATAACCTGCTCTTTGACAAGACAGCAGTGCCAGTTTATTTCAAGCCAGTGGTGAGATCTATTCCAGCGTTCTTTGTTCCGATTACCTGATCCTGACCTGTTTTGCCTCTCGACCTCTGAGCCTGCCTGATCCCTGCCTGCTTGTGTATCGAACCGGACCTGCTACCTGACCACCGAGCCTGCCTGACCTCGTCTAGCCCGTAAGCCTGACCGTGTACCGAACCTGGAACTGTGTCCCGACCTCGTCCTGGATCTCCCTCTGGTGCCTCATCTGACATCTGACCACCTGGCTCTGACCTTGGATCACGTCCCCGACATCGACTTCTGGTTTATCCTCCTGATCTTCCTGCCAACGATCGTCCTCACGGTTCTGAGCCTCCCCCTGTCCTCTGACCACCGATCGCCTGGAGGAGTTCTGCCCTGGGACTCACTGAGTGGCGACCGCCGCACCACATTGGCCGCCAGCCGGCTGGAACCGACTCTCATCACCGGTCCCGGACTGAACTTTGAGAAGATGTTAGTTACCATTACGTCTGTGAATAATCACTCCCAGTTAAACGTCGTCACTAACCTGCAGTCTCTGTCCCCAGAGGTTCCTGCCGTAACGCCGACGCCGCTTGCTACATTTCAGTTTTAAATAAACTTTTTCATAGTTCTAACTGTTTGCCTGATTTGAACACTGTGTCCATCTGTTCCGATCGTAACACCTATATCTTCAACCATCCATCCATTGTTTAGACTGGGCAGAATCATGCAGGGACAAAACAGCTTTATTCTGACTGACTTTGAATTCAGTTTGATGCTGAATAATTAATGTGTTCAAGAAATTAAAAACTATATGACTCAATGTAAAAAGGTTCAATGTTTGTACCTCAGTTTTACAGAAAGTATGTTTCATTTAAATAACAAAAGAAGCAGACAGTATATGACATTTCCTCCTCCTTTAAGCTTAACAGGAAGTTTCTTCAACACCAAGCTGTGAAACAGGAAGATGACCGACAGATCTTTCATCTGAAAGGTCCACAGAACAGACAGGAAACCCTGATGGTGAGTTTAGATGATTTTTTGCCTTTACTGATATTTGTTGCATTGTTTCAATTCAGATTACAAATCTGAAAATATTACATTTATAAGTATGCATTTACATCAAAATTCCCAGAAGGTTTATTTTATTGGTTTAAATGAGTAATTCAGTAATGGAATCACACAGGCCACATAAGGCCTCTTTAGAGGCAGCTAAATCACCTTATTTCCAACTTAATGCCTAAAATTCTCTTTTTTGTATTTATTTCATCTGAATTACCATAACATCACATGTAATTTAAAACATAAGAGATTAGGTATTACATTTAATAGATTTTTAGGTGTACGTTTGCACAGACATGAATTGTTGACCATCTTGATAAGCTTTCAATGACCTTGACTTTTATTATATTAAAGCAGAACTGGTCACCATACCCCCAGAACTAGACAGGAAAACTAGTTTACAAATACACATTTTCTGGATAAAGATGTGCTGATTCATAAGAAATAAACAGAAAATGGCATCTATCACTGTTTTCACCTAAAATGCAGCTTTTTTCAAATGCAAGCTAAATGAATCAGTAAAATTTTCTTTGATTCATACATAGTGGTTTGATGAACCCCACTTGTGTTTGGGGTGTGTTGGGAGGTCAATCACTTTTTCACATAGGTTTGGATTATTTTTCTCCCCTGATAATAAAACCCTTATTTTAAAACTGCATTTTGCATTTCCTTGTGTTGCCTTTGACTAACAGTTAAATCTGTTTGATGTTCTGAACACTTAAGTGTGAGATCAACAGCTATTTTTGAAGAGAAACCTGGTCAAGAGGGCAGCTGTCCTGAGTGTTACGTGTCCTCATGATGAGACGTCCACACAGCTGTGAAGAAGGTGAGAACATGAAAGTAGTGGAAACTCAGCAGGATGGTGAAGAAAAGCTGCAGCCAGAACTGCGTGGTCATCATGAGGCCAACAACAAGCAGACTTAACACAAACAGCTTTCCACAGACAACAGTTGACATCTGAACTGGAGGAAAACGGCTTTGTCTGAGACAAAAAACAAAACACATATTTACGGTTGAATAAGATCAAAGACAGGATTGGATTCAGATGAAGTTAAATAGATTTTCTAAAACAGGACTTTTACAACTTTAAAAATGAGAACAAGAACATCAGTCTAACTATAAGCTATAAAGACATGAGTTTCAGGAAGAATGGTCTTAGCTGTTTATTAAAAACAAGAAACTTCCTGTTTCCAGTTCATCAGCTGAGGTTTTTAAAGTTTGCAGCGTGACAAATTGTTTGCAGCTGATCTAACCGACAACATGCTTCACTAAATGTTCAAATCTTATATCTGCACACAACAAATTAGGTTATTTCCCTTTATTACATGTTGATAACAGCTCAAAGACACTAAAAAGGACATCTAGAAGAACTTCTAATACAATGGCCGGAAGTCTATAAAATCCAGCTTCTAGGCATGCAGACTTCTTCTGACCTTTGTGAAAGAATGGATCACCCTCAGGAGCTCAGGTATACCTTCACAGCAGAATTGTGCAGTAATTCCTGCACAGCAATGCCGGACAGGATCAAGTCGCAAGTTCAGTTGTGACTAAACGTTCCACAGTGAGCTGTTAGTGGTGTTATAACGAAGCAAAATGGATTGGGAATGACAGGAACTCGACCGACAGCTGTTAGACCACACAATCATAGAGCGGTGTCTGCGAATGCTGAAATTCAAAGCAGCAGACATTAGTTCTCTGGAGTGATAGGTTTAGCAGCGAATAGCACTTTTCTTACCACATTTTGTCTAGTATAAAGTTTGGTGCATTAATGACTGTTTGTCTGAAGTTGGGCAGGGCATGAATTAGAGCAGAAACTGTGAGCCAGGCCTTCAAGTCCAACATCAGTGCCTGACCTCAAAAACACTCCTCAGGAAAGGTATGACCACCAGGATTGTATGGTGGGGTGACATAAAGGGAAACCACACAATAATTTAGGAAAACAGTGTATTAAAGTTAAAACATACAAAGAATATTTGAAAAATATATATATTTATTTTTGAATTTTAGGGTAATCCAAATCTCTAATCAATAACAAATCTGAGCAAACCTAAAACCAAACAAAGGAAGATTCCAAGAGGAAGAGAGAGGCAGCAGGTGTGACAGTTCTTGATGGCCAGCCTCCTATCACCGAAGGGGCCCCCTGTCACCACCAACATCTCCACAACAAACTTTAAATGCTACATTGTGTCCAGCTCGAATATCTGTTTTTTTGGGGACGCATTATTCAGTTGAATTCAATTTTATTTATATAGCGCCATTTCACAACACATGTCATCTCAAGTCTCTTTCCAAAGTCAGACTCCATCAGATCCTCCAGGTTGGTGAGAAAGTTTCCTCTCTAAGGAAACCCAGCAGGTTGCATCAAGTCTCTCCAAGCAGCATTCACTCCTCCTGAAAGAGCGTAGAGCCACAGTGGACAGTCTGCATTGTTGATGGCTTTGCAGCAATCCCTCATACTGAGCATGCATGAAGCGACAGTGGAGAGGAAAACTCCCCTTTAACAGGGAGGAGAACCTCCAGCAGAACCAGAACCAGGCTCAGTGTGAACGCTCATCTGCCTCCACCCACTGGGGCTTAGAGAAGACAGAGCAGAGACACAGAAAGCACAGAAGCTCACATTGACCCAGGAGTACTTTCTATGTTGGAGAAGACAGAGCAGAGACACAGAAAGCACAGAAGCTCACATTCACCCAGGAGTACTTTCTATGTTAGAGAAGACAGAGCAGAGACACAGAAAGCACAGAAGCTCACATTCACCCAGGAGTACTTTCTATGTTAGAGAAGACAGAGCAGAGACACAGAAAGCACAGAAGCTCACATTGATCCTCTCATGATTTTGTCTTGGATGAACTCGGACAGAGCACGCACACACAGAGCTGTTTTAAGAGAGTTTATTGCAACAGTGGATGGTGATGATATGAAGAACCAGAGTCAGTACCAGACGGGAATGTAGGATGCAGGAACTGGCAAGCAGGACCAGGAACACGACAGAGAGGGTACTTGGAGTCCAGAGTAGCAGCAGGATCCATAGCTTGGCAGGAAGAATACTAGTAGACCAGAACCACAGCAGGATTAGCAGCAAGGCAGGGTGAATACTTGCAGGTTTGAGTCACAACATGATAGAAGCTCCTCCTGAGGTTCAGAGGGGAGACAGGATAGATCCAGCAGCAGGCAGAGACTAACATGTAGTGATGTTACGTGATGTGCCGAGGCTTCGATGCGTGTGTCGAGTAATGGAGGGGGCGTTTCCGTAAAGCGCGTATCGAAGCTTGCTTCATTTAGGGGAGGACCTAAATGAAGCAAGGACATCGAAAACGATGACGTCCGAAGCCTCGCTGCCCGGCTGTACCACGTGACTGCTTCGGGAAGTGGCTCAGAGTTTGCCAGATGACCGGTTCATTCAGAACCAGCCATGGCTGCACGCTGGATCATAAAACAGTTCTGCTAACCAGATGCAGTTTAAAACGCCACATGGTCTGTTTATAAGTTTCGTTTTTTTTAATTCTGCATTTTTTTAACTACATGCATCGTATTTCGGTGCCTCAGTGCTTGCTCCCCCCCCCTCCCCTCCCCTCCTTTCCCTCGGAGCAGGTGCTTTTATCACCGTTCACCATTCAAAACGTAAATCACTACGTTTAATGTCCTCACATCGGTAACAACGTGTGCCAGTTAAAGTCAACAGGAGAGTTACTAGCTGTGTTTCATGATCTTGTATTTTTAACAACAAAGAATCAGTGGCGCTTCAGTGGGCGTGCTGCCTCGCGCTTTAATTCACTTTTAAGGGTAATTTTAAAGAATTTGTAACATCGGGGGCTTCATCTCAGACCTGTCAGTACCCCTGTTCCCTTTATAGGAGCCCTTTACAGAATTTAGTTATGCATTTTCCCCACTGTTTATTAGTTGCACGCAGCGCACCAACGGGGGTAAAATCCGCCCACCGCACCGCCGCACTGACGAGAGCAATAGAGATTTGTCTGGTCAGCGCGGCGACTGACTAAGAAACCTGTCGCTGTTAAAGGTGATGAGAATGTTATAAACTGTAACAGTCTAGAAGTGCATTGAGCTGAAAGGAGGGAGACATCAGCAGCTGGATCGTGCGTAAAGACGCAGCGGGAACCTCTGTGTGCTTCAGTGTTGCTGCTGAGGGGAAAATGTTGACCATAACCCCCCCCCCAAAAAAATAAAAAAAATTAAATTTTTTTTGCATAATCTCACTTTTAACTTTTGATTAAAGTTGAGGGGTCTGATTATTACACACCATGCCATATCACATGACACTACTATTTTGGGAATAATTACACACAGAGAATACATTCAAACAATATTTTATTATACACATATGTGTATACATAATTTATGTAGACAAATGATTTCGTCCTACACCTTTTGTGAAGTCATTCCCAAGAGTCATAATAGACAAAAAAACAATGCATCACACGTGTTAAAATACAGCTGGCTGTGATAATACACCTCGCCAGTAGGTGGTTTTGTGTGCACATGAAGCTCCAAGAAATGAACCCTTTCTCGAACCAGTTGGCTCAAGTGGTTCAATGCCTCATGAGGCTTCATCTCGCCATCACTACTAACATGGAAAAACTGAGGCAGGAAACAAACAGCTAGCAGGAGCAGACCAGGCAGACAGGCGAGGAGTGAGTGTTGTCTGATGACGAACTGGCAGAGAAGTGAAGGTAGAGGGAGGCTTAAGTAGGAAGGCTGGCAGGTGAAGTGAGTCTGGCTAATTAGTGACTGACAGGTGTGACTAACTGCAGCGGGAGTGAAGGAAAGGCTGAGTGGGAGTGGTAGGAGGAAACCGAAAACTAATCATAAATAAAGCCAGAACCTAACTAAACCCAGACACGGAGGAAGAACTGAAAAATAGTAAATAAAAACCAGATCAAAACTGAACCCTGACAGATCCAGGAGTACTTTCTATGTTAGATGGTAATAGAGGATGATCTGCCTCCCCTGGATGATGTCACAGCTAACAGAACGCCAGACCAGGTGTACCTTCTATGAACAGAAAAATGACAGAGAACAAAAAGTTAAAAGCTGAAATAATAACAAACAATGCAAATCGGAGAGCAGTAGGAGAACTAAGCAGAGTGAGAGAAATAGGCCCTGATGTCCTCCAGCAGCCTAAGCCTATAGCAGCATAACTATAGAGGTAGCTCAGGGTAACATGAGCCACTCTGACTAAAAGCTTTGTCAGAAAGAAAAGTTTTAAGATTAGTCTTAAAAGTAGACGGGGTTTACATGACCCTTCTGCACATTATCGTATAGCAGCTGTTCTTATGACTGCACTCTCCCCGGCAGAGGTCTCAAGGTTTCTGCGGGTCACTGAAAAGCACTGAAAGTCATTAAATGGGTTTAGCAAAAATGAAGACCTTAAATAGCATTAAAATGCATTAAATAATGATTCCCGGTGGCATTAAAGTTTCTTTCTGTACTGGAAGAGAAACACTGGTGTAATTATAAGCTGTTTTTCATCAGATCTGTACATCGGCGTAAACGTGCGGAACCATGTCCACAAACACACTTCATAGAGAGATGCTTCTCTGTGAATAGAGAAGTTAAGACTTGCAACAGAAAAGAAGGTGTTGAGGCCCACAGGCTAGTCTTTGACCCAGTTTTGTTTCTGTTTCCGGGGGGAGGGGGTTCAAAGAAAGAACCACTGACTGCTGTATTCTCGGCTAGGATCCGGTATAGGACCTACCATGATGAAGGAAGACAGAAAAGAGAAGGTGTCATGCTGAGAACAAAAAACAGAAAACAGCATATGCCAAAAATAAATAAATAAATCTGATTTATAAAATATGCACATGCACACCAGCACACAATTTCCTTGTTTGGTACCAGGTTTCTCCTCATGTTCTGCACTCAACACCCAGATTCAACCACAAATGGTCAATGCAAAGCACCTCATGAATGTTAATGTGTATTAAAAATGGGTGAGCTGAAGTTTTTTATTTTATTTTATAATAATTTTAGCCTGTCACACAAGCATGAATAACACTGCGGTTTTGAATGCTTGTGATAAAGTCAATCATTGATTAAAGTGTGATATGGTGAGAAATTGAAGTTTGAAAGGAATCATGATGTAGTTTTGCTGCAATTCACCACTTCACCATCTTCCCCCATCTCCAAGATGAGCGTACGCCTGGGTCAGCGTTGCCGTGAGGGCCGCACACTCCCCCTCGTTTTTCCTTTCTAATAAATCCCAACTTTAGCGTGGAAAGTGACGTATGCACATTTCAGGTCCCATTTTCTGAAGACTCACCACTGGGAAGGTTTTTAACTCAGCAACCTCTGCCACAGTGCTGGAACCATGTTCTCATTCTTAGGGAGAATGCGATTCCACCGCTGGTTCAGATTTTTACAAACTGGACAATAAAAAATGCCACCTTACCTTGAGTGGACATTTTACTCTTGGTTTGGTGTGTATCGTCCCTTGGACCGTTCTTTAAAGTGCAGTAGAACTTTTTACTGTACCATGATTTTAAGAAAACAAGCACTTCACAACTTTCAACCAGGCTGCTAGCTGGGTCGTTCTGTTGCTTCGATGCCAACATCCCCAGAAATGCTATCAGATTACAACGATGGCATTTCCTTTAAATGCCCTGGTTGCACCTAACTCAATGTTGCACTGAGGCTCTCCAGCTAGAGGACTTCACAGGTTAACTTAAGTTCCACTCCACATGGGAATTGTTTGACACCTTTACAAAGCAACCGTGCTTCCAGAAAACTGATAAAACTCCAGGAAAGGCTCTCAGCTGTGCAGCCCTGGTGACCTGCTTCCACTGTTGCACCTACTGTTCAGGTATTGACCTGTTCTCAGCCTCCCGTGGTTTTTTTTCTGATAATGTGGTGTTTGCATTGTAGACTTCTGTAGTAATAAAAAGACTCTTCAAACCTTAACTATATTTTACTACATTTAATCTAAAAGGCAGAGGAATGTTTTACAGACAGAACTATGTTCTCATAACAACGCCATGCAAACAGTCCCTGAGAACCTTGTTAGTTACATTAAATACCAGGCCTGTGTCGACCCATTCAGGGCGTTCCCAGTATAATATCAGCATTCCATTTATCCCATTGGTGGAGAAGATCTGTAATGCAGACGTCTTTGCTGACACATTTCACCATAACAGTAATTCTGTCCAGTCTGAGTATGTCAGACACTTTGCCTTCAGAGTCAGTTAATCTGTAATTTCCATGGCAACCAACTTTGCAGTCCATTCTCTGTAATCTCTTACACTACTCAACACAAGGTGCTGCCAGCTCCTCACTGACTGCACACGTCTGAGATTTTGTTCTGATTTTTAATCCGTTCTCCTGTCCATTTGCTGCTGATCCAAAGATTCTTCGCATCCCTTGACTTTGAAGTGCTTTTATTTTATTTATACTGTAGTTTAAAGCCTGCATAGATTTGACTGAATACTGTCATGGTTTTCAGATGTTTTGCCCACATGCAGATACGACCAGGCGACAGCAGATAGATTTAAACAGTTTATTTGGAAATGTGCAAATACAAAAGACGAAATTATGACTGCAGCTGCGAGGTCTGAACGTCGAGGCAGAGGAGACTGCAAGAGAACGGAGTATTTAGAGCGACGGCTAGACTCCAGTACCAGTCAGAACGTGCTATGCTTACCTATTAGCCGGGCGGACCTAACCGGGAAGGAGTGAGTGTCGGGGAGACCCTGTGAGCCTGCTCTAGATGGAGTAGGTGGCTAGTGGCTGGAGGGCGGCAGCAGCGGCTGACGAGGGATGCAGAGCTAGCCTCCGCTGGGTCGAGTAACAGATGGATTGACCAGAGTTGAAATGGGAACACCAGTATCCGGGTAGGGGACCTCGAGCCCAGCTGGGTAACCTCCAGTGAGTAAGAGGGGGAGCGCCAGAGCAGAATCTGAGCCTTGTGATACTGGTGAATCTTCGGGGACGGAACGTCAAGGCAGGTAAGTGCATCCAGCACAAAAACTATGACAAAAACAGGAGAGTCAAAATTAGTCAGCGCTGTGTGTATGTAGCCTGCACCATCCGCCTCATCTGTCGTATGTACTCTGCGTTGTGTGTGTAGGTGAAGAAAGGAACCAGCAGTCGAGGACCCAGGGTGTTTTGTAGCAGGAAGGCGGGTTTATTCTGTTCAAAATAAAAATGCATTCAGCACAGCAGTTCCCAGGCTCCGGCCTCCCCACACAGACCTCTCCCCAGCGCAGCTCGGCGCGAACTCACGCAGGAATGTGCCACAACCAACCAAAACTTAAGGTCAACAAATAAGTAAAATATCAAAACAATAAAAATAAAAATAATAATAATCCATAGCCACACCTTTCACTGTTCAAGTCAAATAAACCACAAAAAGAATCCTTCACTACAATATGAAAATATACTAAACACATAAGTTTAACATCCAAATGACATTTAAAGCAACTCACATACCTGTTCAAAATAAAAATGCATTCAGCACAGCAGTTCCCAGGCTCCGGCCTCCCCACACAGACCTTAACCAACCAAAAGAACAAAAATAAAACCAGTTTGGATGGTAAACTCGATAATTGTCTTTAATATAGGGATTAAATACCCAATAACGTGCTGCACTACACATAAAACAACTTAACAACAAAATATAACAAGTTGTGAGCTTAGTGAACATACTTTTAAGAACATTTCAAATATTTTTAACACTTAAGCAGAAGACAACTCTATACGCTTACCTCTCCCCAGCGCAGCTCGGCGCGAACTGAGGAGAACAGCGGGAACACACAGGATATGACGTCAAACAGGAAGCAAGAAAATAAAAGCGTCACCACCAAAATAAAATTCAGAAACTAAGAAAAACAAATATACATAAATAGTGAAGATGGATTTGAGGTGAAATATACACCTTTTTTTACAGACTTGCTACATCCACCCCTCCTATATTTCACCAAAATCCAAGTCAGTCCAAAGTTTACAATCCCAATACATGGAAAACTGACAAATTTGATGAAAATTTAGCACAGGGTTGCCATAACCAAGTACAGCACTCAGCTTGAAAGCTACCTACAAAACAGGTTTCGAAGGAACATTCGGTTGATCAGGCCTCTGCCCTTCTCAGATCCATATGATGCCATTTACACCATACAATTCTGTGCCAACTTTAAACCCATAAACACAATACAGAATGTATATTTGAGGAAAACAATACTCTGTTACAGTTATATCTCCGAACTGTCCAGGTACTGGACTCCAAACAAATGAATTCGCTCAAAACCAAGTAAGAATGGACTGGGATTTTTGGCTCACAGAGTTTGCCAAATCCCTAAGATCAAAAGGTCTCTGAACCATGGATTCAATGAGTCTGTTCACCCTTTTGCTTACCCTGCCCACCCGAGTCCTAACAACTTGGTCAGTCTCTGGGGGGTGACACATGTCCATGTTAGCATCTGAATCTACAGGAAGAACCTCCGTGTCCGTAGAGTGAGCTTGACTCACTGTCTGTAACTCTCCGTCTGCCACATGACCATGAGCATGTTCACCTGAGAGCTCCATCACACTGTGAGGCGTCACAAGACTCTGGCTGGACAAGCCTGGCTCTGAAACGTCTTGATCCAGAGAAACATTGCTGCCACAGTTCGTCGATTCACTCATCTCCCATGCATTATCTCCATCATCTAAACCTCTCTCGTCCGAAGCATCAAAGGAGTCTGACAGACCTTGTGCCTCCTCTGCTCCTACAACAGTGACCTCATCCTGGGTCGCCTCCACAGGCAGAAAGCTGATGTCCAATATCAGGTTCCTGTGCACAATTTTTTTGTTACCTTGCTTGTCCTTTAACTTGTATGTGTGAGTTTGAAGATTCCTGTCAACAACTGTGTAAACTGTAGTACTCCACTTGTCAGATAACTTTTTCTTCCCCCTTTCACCCTTGTTTGCTAGCAAGACTCTGTCTCCAATGTTCAGATGGGTACCTTTCACTTTTCTGTTGTACCCTTCTGCCTGCTTATCTTGTTCTTCCACAGCATGTGCTTGAGCTATCTTAGCTGCCTCATACAGATGTGACATGAGTGTGTTGGCATAGTTCTTGTAATCAGTAGTCACCGGATCACACAACACCTGTTTGAATATCACATCCACAGGGAGCCTCGGGACCCGACCAAACATGAGTTGGAATGGAGCAAATCCTGTAGTCTCGTGAACTGTTGCATTATATGCAAAAGTCAATGTTTGTATTTGTTCAGGCCATTTGTTCTTCTCTCTCAGTGGCAATGATCTGAGCATGCTGCCAAGTGTGCGGTTGAACCTCTCGGTGCCCCCGTTTCCCATAGGATGGTACGCAGTGGTGTGAGACTTTGATACTCCCGCCAGTCGAAGCAGTTCAGCAACGAGCTCACTTTCAAAGTTTGCTCCCTGATCCGAATGGATCCGTTCAGGAAATCCATACACACAAAATACACGGTCCCACAACTTTTTAGCAACCTGCTTTGCTGTTTGATTGGTGCATGGAAATGCGTGGGCTAGTTTTGTGAAATGGTCAGTCAGGACAAGCACATCTACTGAGTTTTGCTTTTTGTCTTCCGCACTCCAGAAGTCTAAACACACCAACTCCATTGGGGCAAAGGTTCTTATGCTTTTAAGAGGGGCTCGAGCACAAGGTTCTGGTGTTTTGGCAAGAATGCACCTCTGGCAACACTTTACATACTCCTTCACATCGGTATCCATCTTTGGCCAGAAGAATCTCTGTCTTGCCAGGTGAAGTGTCCGTGCCTGCCCTTGATGTCCAGCCATGTCATGAATGCCTTGCAAGGCTCTTTCCTTGAGGCTATCAGGAAGAACAAACTGATGTCTTTTCTGTTTGCTGAGAGGATCTCGAGTGACTCTATAGAGGATCCCATTTTTAATCTTGAGCCTCTCCCACTGCTTAATGATCACTATAGCTCCAACACCGAGTCCTACTCTTTCACGTCTGGATGGACGTCTCTCTCGGATAATGAATGGCAAAATTTTGGAAACATCAGGGTCAAGTTTTTGGGCATGTTGTAATTCATCTAAAGTGAACACAGGGAGTGAATCTTGCCCTGGTACACCCAGATCTTGGACAGACTGAATTAGTGCCACCGCACGAGTCTCAGTGACCAAATCCCACTGGTCATGCATCTCCAGAAGAGCCTTGACTGCCGCTGCGTCATACGGGTAAGGTTGTGAACTACAGTGGAGTTCTGGATTGCCACAAGATGGTTTCTTCACTTTTTGGCTCTGGACCTTTAGGTGAAAAGCGTCTTGGATCCCATCTTGGCTAATGCTATCAGCTTCGATAAGGAGACGAGAGTAACCCTCAGTGATGATCCTATGGCTGACAGTTGTTGCAAATGGATCCCTACTGAGTGCGTCAGCCACTGTGTTCTTGGACCCAGGTATGTGTTTCAGATCAAAAGAGAAGGGTGCCAGCTTCGCAACCCAACGCTGCTCACAAGCATCAAGTTTTGGCTTCGTCATGATGTAGGTAAGCGGATTGTTATCAGTCCACACCGTGAATGTTTGACCTCTTAACCAATGACTGAACTTCTCACATATACTCCATTTCAAAGCCAAAAATTCTAGCCTGTGAGCGGGGTATTTCTTTTGAGAGTTACTCAGCGTCTTGCTGGCAAATGCAATGGGGCGAGCTTTCTCTTCTCCAGCTGGAACTTGAGATAAGACAGCTCCAAGTCCATCCAGTGAAGCATCAATAGACAAAATCAGAGGCTGTGAGAAATCTGGGTGTGCAAGAACAACACAATTCAACAGCTTTTCTTTGAGACTTAAAAAGGCTGTTTCGCATTCCTCTGTCCAGTCAGATGGTCTCAGTTTTCTGTATGAACCAGCAGTTGTTTTGGTTTTTCCCTTCCTCTTCTGTCCAGCAGTTAGAGCAAACAGGGGCTTGGCCACAGATGAACAACTCGGAATGAAATGTTGGTAATAAAACACCATACCAAGGAAGGACTTTATCCTCTTGACTGAAGGAGTGCATCCATCATCCTCCATCAGGTCAGCTGTTGTCATCCTTGTAATGACTTCAACCTTTCCAGGGTCGACAGACACTCCATGGCCATCTATAATGTGTCCCAGAAATTTCACTGATGATCTCATAAAGTGACATTTCTTGGGACTCAACTTAAGATTGTGCAGGCGAAGGCGTCGGAACACAACCTCCAACCTCTCCAGAGACTCTTCTTCACTCGAAGCAAAAACAAGGAGATCGTCCAGGTAGCATAACAAACTGCTAAAGTTCAGATCTCCAAATATGCTGAGCATCATCCTCATAAAGGAGGCAGGGCTGTTACACAGACCTTGGGGCATTCTATTATATTCGTACAACCCCATAGGAGTTGTGAATGCTGTGTATTTCTTCTCCTCCTCCGCCATAGGAATGTTGTAAAATCCTGACGTCAAATCCATAGTGCTGAAGTAAGTGTTGCCTCCAAGAGCAGCTAAGCAGTCGGACTGGTGTGGAAGTGGATGCGCATCCTTGAGTGTCCTTGCATTTAACCACCTGAAGTCTGTGCATATCCTCAGGCTGCCATCCTTCTTCCAGACCAGTACAAGAGGAGAAGCGTATTCACTCACAGATTTCTTTATTATCTCCTGTTCCTCCATGTCAGATAAAACCTGGCGCAGCTTGTGATAATGAGCTGGTGGGATTCGGCGGTATGGAAGGCGGAATGGTCTATCGTCAACAAGCCGGATGCGATGTACAAAGCCTTCTGCCTTGCCACAATCTAAAGCATGCTTAGAGAAAACATCATTATATTTCTCAAGCAACTCGACCAACTTGGTTTTCCCTGCATCATCAGTGTGGCATGAATCAATATCAAGGTCACCGAGCCCAACCTGTTGCAATCGTAGTTTCAGATCTGTGAGCCCCTCTTTGACATGTCCCTTCTCTGGAGTAGCAGTTTCAACCTGGCTGATGCCTTGAAAAACCTCAAAATCTTCAACTGCTAGGCAAGGAGACACATCTGCCAATTTGCTGTTTCTTTTCAGCGTGATGGGCTTGTCTGACAGGTTAGCAACTTTTAAAGGGACCCACCTATCTCCCCATAAGGGAGTGATAATGCGAGCAACCATGATGTTACGAGGCATCGACTTAGATGAGGTTGGTTCGGTAATCACAGTACTCCCTGGAGACATAGGAATGTTATGTGGCAGCTTACCCCACACCAGATGTTCAGTTTTTGCCAGCAGGGTGACTGACTGTTGTAGTTTGACTGTGCCCACCTTCTCTGGGAGTTCTTCACCTCTCCACCGAGAAGTGCTTGCCATCATGTCAAGAAACTGCTCACATTCCGGGAGAAGACTGGGACTGGACACTAGACGCCAATAATCATTGGTTATTTTCAGCTGATGCATGAGGAATCTTATGACATTTGAGCCAATGATTAAATCGTCTCTTTGGCCTGGCACTACTAACACAGGAACAACACAGGTCTCGCCATACAGTTTCATTTCCACCTCATACATACAGCGGGGTTTGCTGAGCGTCCCTCCACAACCAATGAGAACAATTTCTTGAGAGAGGGGTACAGGTTCAGAAAGTGAGTTCTGATTCAGCATCATTTGTTCCACCTTCTCACTCAGAGTGCAGGCCATGGAACCTGAGTCAAGCATCCCCTGTAGCTGAAACTTGTTATTCAGAGTCACAGGTGTATAAAACAGTTCATCAAATGGCTCAATTCGTTGTGTGTTTTGAGCTATCACCCTAGCACCAACTGGTGCTGCTGCACATGCCTTTTCATACTGCTGTTCAATGTCATTATTATTGAGGGTTTTTTCTTTTGAGCCCACACCACCCCCCACCCCATGCAGGCCAGCTAGTTTAAATGCTGGGGATCTTGTGACTGAAGACCATGCTCATTTCTGATGGATGAGCGGTTGGGACAGTCTCGCTTAATATGATTTGGTTCAAAGCATGCTAAACACAGTCGTTTCTGTTTACAGTGTGAGATGGTAGAATGATCCCGAGACTGACAAACCCTGCATGCTTTGTGATGCCCTTGGCTGGGTGCGTTCTGTCTGCCTGCAGTCTGACTGTTCTGTGAGAGTGTACGTTCAAAGAGACTGATTAAAGTCTTCATGCAGCTGTCATTACAATGTGGCAGGGCTGCTGCACCAGTTTCTTGGGGTGATGGAATGTCTCTTAAGTGACAGGGTGGTGATGATAATTGTTCAGGAACAGGAGCTTGAGCATGAACTGTAGCTAGTTTAGAATATCTTGACCTGGAAACCACCTGCTCTCTGGCTTCAATTTGGTAACGATCAATGTGCTCCTGAATTTCACTGGCTGTCCATTTGTCTGGTGCTTTGAACTTCAAAATGGCAGCAAGCGCTGGATCTGGGCAATGTTTCACAAACATCATAGTTGCTTCTTGGCAAGGGTTATCTACATGCCTTCCTAATCTCTTCAAGCCCTCTTCTGCTGCATCAACTGCCTTGTTCAAGCGTACCCAGTAATCTAGAGGTGTTTCTGTTACTAGTGGCACAGTGTTGTAAAAATCAGCCATCGGCATACATGAATAGGGCACATCACTGAAATGTTGTCTGAGGATGCTGTAGACAATGTCTGGCTTTTCCTGAGGCTTTAGTGAAGGGCTGCTTCGCAGTGTTATCCTCACAATATCTTTAGCTTTTCCCATCAACTTGGAGAGGATCTCAGAGTACTGTTCATTAGTGGGTGTGCCTCGTTTTCTGAAGTAGATTTTCATTAACTCTTCCCACTCGCCAACAGTGTTTTTGTCAGATCCATCTCCCCTGAAGGTGGGGGGTTCTTTGACGTCTGGCTGTAGTACTAGCTTTGCCCCAGTCAAGTTGAGGTAAGTAGGTTCACTCTGCGATTGGCCCACACTGCCCTGAAATTGCAGACCCCGAACACCTCCTTCCCCACATTCACCCTTAAGACGGTCCATTATGGACTGTCCAACTTGCTGTGCAATGCTTGTAATAAGGTCACTTAATGGTGGGTCAGCACTAACTGAATTGTCCAGGACCGCACCATCACGCACATTTGTAGAAGATACATTCTCAACTACACGTGTAGAACAAAAGGCTGGAGAGCCTGCAACATTAGCATTTCGAACTGGAGTAAAAGGCAAAGCCTCAATCATTCTCCCTCTCCCCACAGAGAAGTTAACACCACTCAACGAACATTTGTCCTCATCTGCCTTATTTTTAACATAAGTCATTTTCAGTTTGATTTTTTTTTTCTTTTTTTTCTTGTTGTTGCTGGAGCAAAACACTATTCCACGTTCAACTCTGTAAAACTATTCAGTCTGTATAGATGTGTTAATGTAACAAGCAACCTCAGGTGACCAGTTGACATTGATCCACTCTTCTCGAACCACGGTGAACTTGTCCGAAGCAGTGTGGATCCGGGTCACGGCACCACTGTAGCCTGCACCATCCGCCTCATCTGTCGTATGTACTCTGCGTTGTGTGTGTAGGTGAAGAAAGGAACCAGCAGTCGAGGACCCAGGGTGTTTTGTAGCAGGAAGGCGAGTTTATTCTGTTCAAAATAAAAATGCATTCAGCACAGCAGTTCCCAGGCTCCGGCCTCCCCACACAGACCTCTCCCCAGCGCAGCTCGGCGCGAACTCACGCAGGAATGTGCCACAACCAACCAAAACTTAAGGTCAGCAAATAAGTAAAATATCAAAACAATAAAAATAATAATAATCCATAGCCACACCTTTCACTGTTCAAGTCAAATAAACCACAAAAAGAATCCTTCACTACAATATGAAAATATACTAAACACATAAGTTTAACATCCAAATGACATTTAAAGCAACTCACATACCTGTTCAAAATAAAAATGCATTCAGCACAGCAGTTCCCAGGCTCCGGCCTCCCCACACAGACCTTAACCAACCAAAAGAACAAAAATAAAACCGTTTGGATGGTAAACTCGATAATTGTCTTTAATATAGGGATTAAATACCCAATAACGTGCTGCACTACACATAAAACAACTTAACAACAAAATATAACAAGTTGTGAGCTTAGTGAACATACTTTTAAGAACATTTCAAATATTTTTAACACTTAAGCAGAAGACAACTCTATACGCTTACCTCTCCCCAGCGCAGCTCGGCGCGAACTGAGGAGAACAGCGGGAACACACAGGATATGACGTCAAACAGGAAGCAAGAAAATAAAAGCGTCACCACCAAAATAAAATTCAGAAACTAAGAAAAACAAATATACATAAATAGTGAAGATGGATTTGAGGTGAAATATACACCTTTTTTTACAGACTTGCTACATGTACAAGACTCACGAACAGGTTTCCAAGGCTTGGTCAGAGGCCATGTCGTACCACAACTGGTTTAAGGCTCTGGCGTCTTCCATCTGTCAGTGCCTTGCTTAAGAAGCCAGAGGAAGCCGCCTCCAACGAGCTGCAGGTGTGGACCACGCCCCCACAACCAACTAGACACACCTGAGAAGCAGAGTTAGAGCAGGCACATACAGAGAACCCTGACAAAAACAGAACAAAAACTTTAAAGTGACTTCCTATTTTTAAACTTAACTTTAGTTGTAGGTGCAGAAACTCTTAGATTCTTGAAGCAGAGTCAATGTCGGGTTAGAAATGTTGCTTGTTTGCAGTGAGTCTGTCTCCAGGTTCTGATCTGGTTCTCCTCTAAATGCTCCTCAGGTGAAGCTGCTGGTTCCCAACATGAGAACCCAACCAGAACCTCCAATCAGCCACAGAAAGTCCTGCTGGTTCTGGGCTCTCTGCTGGCTGCTGCTCTCATCGTCATCTACAGACTCTGTGAGTTTTTTAACTGAATTTACTTTCTCAAGATATCTGATCTTTTTGAAGGGAACAGAAAGAGGGTCAGCAACCTTTGCCATTCATAGCATCACTTTGCCCCCATCGCTACAAAATACGATTTGGCTATAGCTTCAGAAAAACTTTGATCTTATAAATATGCACTAAATTAAGTTTGAAAGCTGAGAAAATTACACAAATGTATTTATATTTTCAGAAATAGAACAAAATAATTATCTTTTATGAAAACCACTCATTATTTTTGTTGGTCGAAACCAGCTGAGTGATGTCTTTCCATGAATACGGAAAATTAAGTTAACCCACTTAAAAATGTAAACGACATAGTTTAAAGCTGAAAAACATTGTATTACCTTAAAAACCTGTGTACTATTGGGGCCCTGCTGATGTAGATATGGAATGAAAACGTACAGAAGAACAGGTAAAATCTCCTTTTCTTAATAAAAACAGTTCTGGTTTTAGAAGGGCCACAATGGAGGGGCCAAACAGCTGAATGTGGGTCTGGAGCTGCAGGCTACAGACCCCTGGGACAAAGTTGGTGGGAAAAGAAAATAACTTTTATGTTTCTTGCTCAGGTTTTGCTGTTTTGACGACCAATCCAGCTCCGAAAGAGGAGAGGAAACCCTTCTCAGGTGAGACTGTCAGGGTTGGAAGATCTCCACAGGGTTTAGATGGAAAGTCTCATTCAGTGTTGATGGATCACTTTAAATTTCAAAAGTCATCTCAGGATTAGATTTTCTCAAATGTCAGTCCTCTAATGATGTTAAACAGATGTTGATGGACTGATAGAAACAGGAAGTCAGATCGTAACTGCAGGACTAAAGACGCTTCTTGCTGCCTCCAAAGTCCACAAACATCTGCAGAGATTTCTTCCACCTGATACAGTCTTTATTCTGATCTGTGTAAAGATGAGACACATGGAGCATGCTGGGAGCTACAAGGTGAAAGCTGGTATTATTTCTCCAACTATACATCCTCCTGGAATCAGAGCAGAGATTCCTGCCAAGATCTGGGAGGAGACCTGGTGAAGATAGACAGCAGAGAGGAGCAGGTATGAAACTCTGCTGCAGGTTCATGTTCTCACAGATTTCATCACATCATCGTGTTTCTTCATCTTAGCACAGAAACGTCTCTCAGAATCATTTTCATCAACTTCTCCTGTTCAGATGTTCCTGGGGAGAAGAGCGAGCAGCTTAATGGAGGAAGAAGATGACAGGTTCTGGATCGGCCTGACGGACTCAGAGGAGGAAGGCAGATGGTTGTGGGTGGACGGGTCACCGTTGGAAACAAGGTTTGACTGATGATAAACCACGTGTCTTTTTGAAGAATTTCACTCTCATACATTTATTTGTTTATTTTATTAATTCATTTTTTTCTCTTCTTCTCCTAAATTGAGCTTTTGGAGTATTAGAGAACCTGACAACAGGAGTAAAGATGGCGCTCCTGAAGCCAACTGTGTCAGGATGGGGGAGAGAGGAAGAGCCGATCATCTGGATTCCTGGTTCGATATATCCTGTTATTATCTGCAGAAAAGTATCTGTGAGAAAGCAGCAGAAACTGAAAGGAGTTCACGTGTTTGTGGGTGAAGTTCAGTTCAGTTTAGAAAAATGAGTCCAGGATCAAGAAGCTGCAGAGATTCTGGTTTTATAAAGAAAATGTCACAAACATTTTAAGTTGCCTTCCAGACATGTTGTTGTAATAGTAATAATAATAATAATAATAATAATAATAATAATAATAATAATAATAATAATAATAATAATAATAATAATAATAATTAATAATATCTTGTCTGATTTGTTTTTATATTAACCTCATAATTATTGACTTTAAATGTAGGATTCCCTTTGAAATTAATGAAACTGTTACCTTTTATAATCAGAAAACATATTTTCTGGAGTGTTTTCTCAACTTCTACCTCAGTTTGTCCAAAGGAAGACATCGTTGTTGCGTTTTGTGTGTAAACCAACTTGTTGGCAAGTTTACCTTGAGCAAAATTGAGAACTTTTATAAGCTCTGCTCACAAGTTTATTACAAAGTTGCTGTATGTGTTAATGCAACAATAATTGAATGTTTTAAAAAAGAAAACTTGTCCCATGTTTTTCTCAAAATTGTGTTCAAGTTAATGCATTTTAAAGTTTGAACCATTTAAATAATTCAACATTTGGTTAGAAATTAAAATACAGTTCATATAAATTAATATTTATGCCAAAGTTGTTTTTCTCCTATTTCAGATGCTGATATAAATTACCTCGGGTTTACTCAATTTACTTACTTTTTTATGTGAAGACAAACTTTTTTAAGCTTCCAGTAAAACAAAAATATTTCAATTGTTCAAAATGTTGACTTGTTTTCTTATTTTTTTTATTTTTTGATCAAGGTAACAGTCTTCACAGGGTAGACAGTGGACAGGTCATCACAGGACAAACAACCATGCTCACACTCATACCTACAGGCAATATAGAAGGACAAAATAATCTAACATGATTTTTTGGATTGTGGGAGGAAGCTGGGGTACCCTGAGAGAACCCAAGCATAAAGGATAAAATGTAAAACCAAGCTGATTTTTATTGGTTAATTAACAAGGTTATTTATTCTGTTGGTAATACACTAATTGATAGTCTTTGCTTTATATAACTTGCCCATTTTAGCCTCTAAGATTATTTAAAACACTTGTAAATAGTTGGATTTTCAGGATGCTCGGGGGTTTGATTATTTAATGTAGCTCCCTGGGGATTCTGCAGTCTGGTTATTTTTCACATTTACATCGTCCGCTGTAATACCTGGACAGAATCTAGAGACCCGATAATTCAGCCGACACAAGGAATAAGTGTTTAAAAGAGTTTACTATAAATAAACTGGTGTTGATGGAACAGGAACTGTGTCCCAAACACCAGCAGGAAACTGGGAATGTTCTCTAAAGTTATGCAAAGGCTATTTCTTCTGCTTCAGCTCTCCTGATTCAGAATCTGAAGCTAGTTCACGTCTGCATCCTGATGAACATTTACTCCCACAGCGGAGCGCTGTAACAGCTGCGGTCCAGTTCATGGTCGATGCGTTCAGCTAGGTCCATTTTCAACCGTTTCTTTTTCACAACAGAGTTAAATTCAATTCAGTTCAATTCAATTTTACTTATATAGCGCTAGTTCATGAAACATGCCATCTCAAGGCACTTTACAAAGTCAAAATCAATCATATTATACATGGCTGCCTAAACAGCCATGTGTTTACTTCAGGTATGCAGTTTTTTGGCCAACACGCATGACAAATGCCTGCAAGAGCCAAACAAAGGTGGCATACAAATGGAGGGAGGCAAATACCGGTCGGCTGGATTTTAAGCTGAAAACAGGCCAAGTTAAAACACAAAGTTTACTGTTTTAAATTTCTTTGTAACTTCAACTACCACATTTTGATATAAAATAAAAATCCCTGTTTTCTTAGAAGTTTTCTTCGTTTGTGCTCTGCCGACATCTTCCTGGTTTTCCTGTGGCACGTCACAATTACTACATTTACTGCATTTACCATTATTACCAAAGGAGGCAGAGGAATAATTGAACATCTGACACACACAGGGTAGGAGAGAGAGGGATGAGAAAGAGAAACAACAGGAGAGACAGAAAAGAAAGATACAGCAGCACTAAAGCTAAACCAGCGAATCTTTACCACGCTGAGACAAAAACTTACTAAATATATTTGTTTCTCAAACATCAAGTACAGAAAAATGTGTGTTCTAACTTGCTCATTGTTTATCATAAAAGAGATGTCACCATAAAGATACTTTAGATCAAATCAAGACAATTTGGAACACCACACAGGTCCACTGAATGCAGCAGAGAGAACAGGAAGTGACGCATTACCCAATCACAGTAGCAATCACAGAATTGCTGCATAAATATTCAAGCAAACCTGTTATCATCACTAAACAACAGCAAAAAATGTCCAAACGTCTGACTGAGAAACATAAAGAAAATAATGTACTTTCATATAGAGGAGTAAATGGTGGAAACAGGTGAGCTGATTGAGAACATGCTGCAGGTACAGGCAGGAAGATGAGGAGCTGGAAAGTAGAATAACTTTAAATAAGTAATAAACGAGCAAAGCTAGAGGCTATTATAGAATCTACAGATTAACCCAAACACAAAACCTGACTGCCAAAAACAAAAGCAGAAATCAGATCAGTGAAAGTTACGTTTGAGTCATTAAAGTTCTCATTTAGAGAAACCAGGTCAAAATTAGATTAATATTCATCTCATAACTGAAGTTCTTAATGCTTATGGGAGGAACTGTGAATGTTAAGGGAAAAAAAAAAACAAAGAAACTGATCTAATATGGAAGATTTATGACTGAATTTGATGAATAATAAATTGCTGGACTATAAGCTTTCCTCAGAAAGACAAAGTAGACAGCTGCATGAATGTGGTTAAATGTAAGGACGCATCTGGTGAAAGTCTAGTTTTAGTGACTGACAGAAACTATAATAAGACGGCTGAGCACCAAGAACTGTGTGTAAAAGCCCAGAAGGTTCTGATTATTTTCACCTCATGAGATGCTACACTGTGACCATTTAAAATAACCAAAAGACCAGAATGTGAGAAGATTAGTTAAAAAAAAGAAAAACAGATAAATAAATAAAATAGAATGTATGCTTTTATATCTGACTGAAATAATTTTTTTTTTAAAGTGTGAAGATCTCACTGAAGGCCAGGAAATAACACGTGGGGCTGTTGGGATAACCTCTGCAAATCAAACTGAGTTTAAAACTAGTCAATTAGCATTTTTTAACCTTATTATTCAAAAAGTAAAAGAAAAAAAACTGTCACAACTCTCCTGTTTTATACCCTCAACCCATGCATACTTCATGTACAAAGAGTCAAGGCTGGGATTCAAACCCAGGACCTTCTAGTTGCATAGCAACAGTGGTACCAGCTGCTCCGCTTTGCAGCGGGTTAAATATCAAAGATGTTTTCTGTCAGGTTTTAGGTCATGACTGCAGGACAGAAGAACATCCTGCTGCCTCCAATTCCCAGATTCCTCTACTCAGAACAACTGAAGAAGAAAAAGTTGTTTTTTTGCTGAATTAAAAGCAGACGTTCAATCATGAGGAAGCAGACAGCAAAGTCTCATCCACATCCTTTTAGATCAACAGGATGCTTCTTAAGATTCTCTAAAACATTTAGATGCTCTGATAAATTTCTGGCTGCTCAGTCTGCAGAGGAGCAGCGAAACGATTCAGGTGAGTTTTTATGATTTTCTGCCCGACAGAGAAAAGTCTGGTGAGTTTATTTACACAAAATGTTTTATTCTGCTGTCAAACATAAGACCATAAATCTGGATATAAATATTTATATTAAAATTTAAATTATTGAAACATAAAATTCAAATGAAACCTAAAACTAGCAATGTGAATCATGGCTATAAAATACACTTTTGAGGATTTAAATTGTTAATTTATGTTTATTTTTGAAGAAAAGAACAACAATCAAAAATACAAAATTGAAATGATTCAGGTGGAAAACTAAAGTAAGAAATATTTTAAAGGTTTTCCATAAGTCAGAACATATAAAGCTGATTCAGATGAGCCTGAATGTGTGCGTTTCTGTCCTCAGAGTGGCGTGTCCCCATCATGAGAAGTCCACAGAGCTGTGAAGAAGGTCAGAACATGAATGTGGAGGAAAATCAGCAGGAAAGTGATGAAGAAGCAGTCAGAGCTGATTGTCATCATCAGCCAAGCAACAACCAGACTGAACATAATCTGCTTTCTTAAGGCTGCATTTAACATATTAACTGGAAGAAAACAGCTTTAGCTGAACCTAAAGGACTCATCAGTCCAAGAAGATGGTCAGTTATAGGCAGAGAGTGTGTTTGAGTATTAATAAGTCACAACAAGAAAAATCCTGACCCGAAACGCTAGGATCAACAAACTGTTTCTAACTGCAGCTTCTAGATTCTGAGCAGTGGAAACATGTGCAGACAGTCATGACTGCTGGGTTTTTCTCCTTTAACTTCATCAAGCAGCTTCATCAGAGTCCATCTGATCTCTGCGGCTTCCTGCAGCTCCAGCATCATGACACTTACAGCCTTTCTTACTTCGCCTCATGCTACAAGAGAAAAAAAAACCTCCCCTATTTTACAGGAAATTGAAATATTTAGAAAATTAGCTAAGCTAAGCGGTAACATTTTCTCAGGTTATAGAAAATCTGATGAAAGGTTTGGTTTTATAGAGTCCGTGTCAGAATGAGATGTTGGTTTTAAGACTAATCTTAAAACTTTCCTTTGTGACAAAGCTTCTAGTCAGAGTGGCTCATGTTACCCTGAGCTACCTCTATAGTTATGCTGCTATAGGCTTAGGCTGCTGGAGGACATCAGGATCTATTTCTCTCACTCTGATGAATTCTCCTACTGCTCTCCAATCTGCATTGTTTGTTGTTATTTCAACTTTTAACTTTTTGTTCTTTGTCTTTTTCTCTTCATAGAAGGTACACCTGGTCTGGCGTTCTGTTAGCTGTGACATCATCAGGGGAGGCAGATCATCCTCTATTACCATCTAACATAGAAAGTACTCCTGGGTCAATGTGAGCTTCTGAGCTTTCTGTGTCTCTGCTCTGTCTTCTCTAAGCCCCAGTGGCTGGAAGCAGATGAGCGTTCACACTGAGCCTGGTTCTGGTTCTGCTGGAGGTTCTCCTCCCTGTTAAAGGGGAGTTTTCCTCTCCACTGTCGCTTCATGCATGCTCAGTATGAGGGATTGCTGCAAAGCCATCAACAATGCAGACGACTGTCCACTGTGGCTCTACGCACTTGAATTGGTTATTTGCTGTGATTCTGTCTCCAGGTTCTGATCTGGTTCTCCTCTAAATGCTCCTCAGGTGAAGCTGCTGCCTCTCACCATGAGAACCCATCCAGAACCTCCAAGCTGCCATCAGAGCGAGTGGCCCTGCTGGTCCTGGGATCTCTGCTGGCTGCTGCTCTAGTCATCATCTGCAGACTCGGTGAGTTCCTGCTGACCAGGGGCTTCGTGTACGAACAGTGCGCAGCTTTTCATGCTAAACGGGGGGAAATGTTGTAACAAGCAGCGCACGCAAAATTTAGATGTACGTAGACGTGTAACCGCATACCCAGCCCCAGGCTAAAACAGTTTTTAACACATCCTTTAAATATTTTATAAGGAAGAAAAATATCTGAAACTAAAACTTTGTGAAAACCCTCCATAAGTTCCCCTGTCTTGATTTTCAAATCAGAAAGTGAAGTTTACATGAGCATCATATATTCCACCAGATCTTTACTAACTTTACTAATCTCTTCTTTAAACAGCGTTTCATGAGACACGGACCAAGCTGATGGTTCAAACCCTGAAAGAGGAGAATGAAGCTCTGAGGAAAAACCTCTCAGGTGAGACTGCAGGTGTCCACCAGGTTGCCCCCAAAGGTCTCATGAAGATCTGCCCCTAACATCTGCTCTGGGGGATCTGATCAGGCATGGGAAACACTTACTGCAGAAAAGTATTTGCTCCCTCTTAGATTTCTTTTGCTTTTGCTTTTTTGTCAAAACTACATTTTTCAGATGGTCAGAGACAACCTGAGTAAAAACAAAAAGCCGTTTTCAAATGATGATTTCATCTCTCAAGGGAAAGGAATTCCCCAAGCTGGAACTAATTGGCAGAAGCTGATGTGCGATTATTTTCCTCCAGGATTTCATGCTCTTTACAAGAAGCAATGCTTACATAGGCAGGAAGTCCATTCCCTGAAGCAGCAAAACATCCCAGACCATCACACTACCAGCACCATGCTTGATGTTCTGTTTCTGAACAGTTGTTAGCTTCACATCAGATCTAACAGAGGTGACACCTTCCATAAAGGTCCACGTTTAGGTCTATGAGCCTTTGGAGTAATTCTGTTAGGTTGACCACTCCTGGAGAGGTTCCACACGGTTCCATGTTTCTCCATTTGTGGTTCTTTCTCTTGTCCTCTGGAGTCCCAGAACCTTCTCAGACTGACAGATTTTGTTAATTAAGGGATATCCTGATTTTCCAGGTTCAGGAAATTATAAGCAAGGAGATGTTAAACAAAGAAGATATTTTCAATTACACCTAATTAATGTTTTCTGGATTAATCAATTTTCAGATTTACAAATGGCCAGGTTGGTTTGGAGCGTTTTTACCTGAATTAATACAATTATAATTTAAAAAACAGCTTTTTGTATTTTTTAGGTTATCTTTGTTTGTTATTAAAATATGTGTCACAATCTGAAACATGTAAGCGTGACAAAAAAAAAAGCAAAAGCAGAAGATATTTTTATTGGGAGAGATTTGTCACACAGACTGAAACTTTTTGGGACGTCTTTGCTCAGACCACCTTCAGCGTCTTTCTGTTAGGTTGTAATAATTAAGATCAAGTTTTGCAGCTGGACAAACTCCTGAACACCGTTACTGTCTTTTTAATGAGAAAGTACACATAACCTCTCCTGTGATTGCCAGTGTTGTATAAAGTACTGAAATCTCAGAGTCAAGTAAAAGTATAAGTACCTCTCCAAAATATGACTTTGGTAAAAGTCCAAGTCACTGACTGAAATGTTACTTGAGTTAAAGTCTTAAAGTATCTGAAATGTCTTGTGCTTAAGTATGAAAATTACTGTAAAAATAGATGTACTCAAGTAATGTAATAAAAAGTATAAGTAAAAAGTAAAATAAGGCAAATGCAGTTTGAATGACATTTTTTATATTTTGGTAAACTTTGAAGTTCAAATTCACTTAAAATAATATAAACAACAAAGTGCAGGAGAAATTTAGACCAAGTTTAGACAGAAAATACAACCTTTTTGTACGCTTTCAGTTTTTCTTCTTCAAGTAAGGTCAGTGCTGTACACTTTAAAATTGTACACAACCAAGCGCAGGCAAAATTTAGACCAGGGGGTGTATACTAAGAACATAGTTAAGTGATAAACCAGGCTCAGTTAACCTACAGGAAGTGGTAAACCTGCTAATAAATACACCTGTAACGTTATCAGTAGGTGGGGTCAAAACATTTGAGTTTCTCTCTCTCTCACTCTCGCTTTTATTTTGTAACGAGTAACTAAACCAAACACTGTACAAATGTATTAGAGTAAAAGTATGCAACTAAGTTCGGAAATATAGTGAAGTAAAAGTGAAATTTATGAAAAAATGTTATACTCGAGGAAAGTATAAAGTTGTCCAAAATATACTTAAGTACAGTAGTGAAGTATTTTTACTTTGTTACTATACAAGACTGGTGATTGCACAAAAACATCAGTATAGCAACTAATGATGCTGTTCACTGGGGAGCAGAGACCAGGGTCCATATTTATAAAGAATCCTCTGACTAAAACTACTAAAAGCAGCTCTCAATGATGTCATTTTAAGAAAAATCGCAGAATTTATCATATTCAAAATTTTTCTTAGATATTAAGATTCACAAAGCATCTCAGGCCTTCAGAAACATCCTAAAGTGAACAATGTTAGGATGAGTGAGGAGGACTTTAAGCGAGCCTAATGGTGTCTGAAGCAGGAAGTGGAAACAGAGACAGCTGATTGGCTGATCCACCAGTGGATGAAAAGAGTTCAGAAACTTCTTTAACAATCATACAAATATTAATAGGTAGACAGGATAAGCTTTATCATTCCCATAGAGGGTAAATAATTAGTTTCAGCAGCCGGACAGGATAAAGCTGTGTCTCTAACAGAATTTTATTGTGGATAAATAAATAATAGGAAAAATATTGGATCATGAATTAAAAGTGGAAAAATGTACAAATGATGCAGCACAGAGGAATTTCAATATTATTTATAGACTGTGAAATGCTCTCAATAATAAAAATTTTAAGTGAAATGGAAAAAGTTACATGGAAAAATACAGCATCACACCTAACACTCTTTCTCACGAAGCTAAAACTTTTACTTTTACTCAGAGTTGCTCTCAGCTAACCTGACTCTCACCAGATGGATGTAGTTCCCAGAGCTCCACATCCATCTGGACTCGCTGCCACTGGGAGGGATTTCAACACCACATAAGAAGGATGAGCCAATCAGGATCACCAGGCGGGGTTTTGGTAGACCTGACCTATCAGAGAAGCGACTGTTTTGATTCAGACAACAATGGCGGCTCACGGCGAGGAAGTAAGCGGTAACATTGAGGCTGTTTCATCAGTATTGTCCGATCTACCGAATATTAATTATTTAAAAGAACACCAGAGAAAATGGCTTTGACGGCTTTTGTTAGTGGAAACGATGGTTTTGTTTAGCACATCAGGAAACGGGCAAGTGGTTTATCCAATCACATGCAAGGATTGTTGATAAGGCCCCTCCTTCTGAAATACATTCCCAATGGAGCGATCCCAGATGGATGTGTGGAGCTCTGCTGTACGAAACCCATCAGGCGAGAGTAAGGTTATCTCTCAGCAGCATCTGAATCTCTCTTAAGCTAAGTTAGGAATGTTTAGGCTGAGACAGGAGCTCTCTGAGAGACTCTGAGGATCTTTGGGAATTGCACTCAGGTCTAAAAATCCCAAACGACTGATCCAGTGACATCAGGTCAGTTTACTTGAGATCTTCATATTAAATTCATTCTGCTCCATTTTATCTTTCATTTTCACAGACATAAAACAAGACAGCGGATTAAAGGGCACATCACCTCCTACATATTCACCACCTCCTGCATTTCCTTCATGCCCACCTAGTCCATCCTGTCCACAATGTCCTACGCCTTCAACATGTCCACCACCTCCTGCTCCTCTGGAATGTCCACCACCTCCTGCTCCTCTGAAATGTCCACCACCTCCTGCTCCTCTGAAATGTCCACCATGTGTTTCTCTGGGCCATCCACCACGTTGTTCACATTGGACTCCATATATTCACTAATTGGGCTGTTACTGTCCCTGACTTGTTCATCCTTTCCAATAACTCCAACATTGCCACCGCCTCCTTCGCCTCCAACGTGTCCACCAACCTCATAGGAATCAACCGTACCAGTTTGCAGTTCTCCCCGGGTCATTACCTGTTCAAAGTCTTCTCCGTTGTAGACCTCTTTAGTTATAAAAAGACTCTTAAAACAGAAATATTACTTTTAAATATTTAATGTAACAAGGCAGAGGGATGTTTACAGCTTCAGCACTGGACTCTCGTACATTAAACAATACAGGAAGCAGACAGAGCTCCAATCATCACTTATGTTAGCATTATGTAGAACCAAGCGTCTAAACACCTGCAAGGGGGTGTACCGTATGACATCATTGTTCCTCGCATGGCATTGGTGGAGAATATCACACTATATTGTGGAAGTCAACAACCTGAGCCATTTACTCTTAATCAGTCATTCTGTCCAATCTAAGAATGTCAGCCTCTGAGTCCTTAGTGTGCATAAATTATTACTTATCTCCCTTTTAACAGCTTTCTGTGCAATTTAGGCACAACACAATGAAAGCAGGTCCGATAAATGAGCTGGAAAAAGTCAGTGGAAACATTTATCAATAATCAGCATGAGCAATTCACAATTGAGCTATTATCACTTGAGACTACAGTCTTAGCATTTATTCCTTATTAATGTTGATATTAAAGTAATCTGTAAAGCTCTTGCAAAACGGTTAGATAAAGTCACTCCTCTCATAACACACCCTGATCAAACGGGTTTCATTAAAGGCAGGCAGTCACCCACAAATGCACGCAGATTACTTAATTTAATAGATTATTCCTACAGTAAAAATATTGAATTCAATATATTGTCTTTGGATGCACAAAAAGCATTAATTGGAAATTTTTATTTGCTACTCTACATAAATTTGGTTTTGGAACTTTTTTTGAAAATTGGTAAAAAATGTTATACAGCTCCCCAACAGCCTGTGTCAGGACAAATAAGCAAATATCTTCCAGCTTTTGTCTCCAGAGGGGCACTAGGCAAGGATGCCTGCTTTCACCTTCACTGTTTGCCATTTTTTTAACCAGTAGCAGCAAAAGCTAGACAAACTAACGTTGTTAAAGATATAAAATGCATTAAAATAAATCATAAAATTGGTCTTTATGCAGATTATGTATTAGTTTATCTCCAGCACTCAAACACCTCTCTCTCTGTTAATTATTTTATTAGAATCTTTCTCAAAAGTCTCAGATTATAAATTGGTCAAAATCTACAGTACTGCCAATTAACTGCTCTCTACAGAATCCTCTAGATTTACAACTGCAATCAGGGAGTTTTAAATATTTGGGTTTTATTGTGGCGCCTAAATTGGTGAATTTAACAAAACTTAACCACATCACTCTTTTAAAGAAGACAGAAAATGATCTTGGCAAATGAAAATCGCTACTTATTTCACTTATGGGAAATTTCAAAGTTATTTCAATTAAAATGATGGTTTTACCTAGAATTGATTAATTATATCTATAATAAAAAAATTAAGCTCATTAAAGATGATTTACAAATTCCGAATAAATTTATTAGAGTTCCTTGATCTAAACCCCCCAGAACTGCTGTCTAAATTATACATCCATCTATCCCTCCATTCAGCCATCCATTTTTCTATACCGGCTTTCTCCATGAACGGTGGCAGGGTGCTCGTCTCCAGAAGTCATTAGGCGAGACGTGGGGTCCACCCTGGACAGGTTGGAAAAGTCACAAAGACAAACAGGACAAATTAAAATGCACACACATGCTTACATTTAAGGGGAATTTATAGAGACCTATTTAGAGTCATGTTTTATGAAAGGAAAGAGAGAGAAATAGCAGGATTTAACAAGGACAGTAAAACATATATTTCCCTTTATAGTCAGAGAGGAAATTTGTTTCTGTGTTAAACATTCCTTATTGAGGGGTGTGCTGCCAACACTGAATGAGGCACAGGGAGCAATCTGTGGTCAATGGTGTTGCACATGGACCCAGAGTGACAGACCAGTTTCAAACCACCAAAATCTGACTTTAATATAAAAAAAAAAATCACCGGTATCTGTCTTGGTAATTAAAGACAACAAAAAAAAAAAGTTTTCTCTCATGTTTTGCTTCGATGTTTTAGGCAACCAATGCTTTTAAAAATTAAGCTTAGTGTTTAAATTAATGCTGAAAGAACATTTCATGACAGTAAAGACTAAAGATGTTGCAATGAGTGCCATGATCTGATCAATAAGTTGTTAAAGAAAAATCATGTTTCCTATTCAGCCGTTTACCAACATCATCAGTGGACATCATATCGCTGAGCTGATGGTGTGGCTTCCTGTTCAACTGACCACATCCTGCACATTTACAGGCACACAGGCTTAGTTTAGGCATTAAAGAGCAGTTGTACAGCCCTAATCTTCAAATGACCATCTAAATTATTACTGTTTCTGCAGGATACCTGACAGAGCTGATGAATTTCCAACCGTTGGTTTGAGAAATTATTTTACTTTTTTGTCTACAACAGTAAAATCCTCCAAAGGTTGTTTCTGTTTCTCTCCCTGTCGTTACTGAGGAACGCCCACAGCCCCTCTGCAGCTCCCCCCACCCCCTGACTTTTTAAGACAGGGGAGAAACAATTGAAACAGAAAAGATGAGGTCCATAAAGTATAGAAGCATGTGCGTCGACTGCGCATATAAAATAAACATCTTACCAAGCTGTTTTCTGTCTATCAACTCATGACTTTGTTAAAATGAGCAAGCATTGATGATGATTGGCTCTGTGGAGGCTGGCGAGGTCACAGGCTGAACTAGAACCCCCAAACACCCTCAGACCGGCTCTGTCCTTTGTTACACGATGTGTGCATAAAGATCAGTGATCATAAAACACAAATATTCAGTCATAAAATGAAAGAAAAAAAAACACATTTAAAGCCAAAACATTTATAGACAAAATATATAGACAGCTGGTCGTCATCTTTAACAAATAAAAATGTACAGCTTATTAATACCATGGGAGATTATTATAACTGAATCTAAATAGACCCGCTTTAATCAAATGCATGAAAATAGAAGCATTTATGGGGGGGGGTTGCAGATGAAAAACATGTTTCAGGATCAACAGCAGTGGCGTATTTAGGCCATTTTTAATTCTTAGCTCAGCACCCCTAAAAAATTACTTAATTATTTAATCTGTTGATGTGATTGCAAAATATATTTAACATAGGCCTTTTCATATCTTAAAGTTTAATCTGCTGTTCTTTAATAGTCGTACTAGTATATTCCAATAGTATATTATGTTCTCATTTCACTGATGAAATGGACCACGCTCGTGTAACAATTCGGTCTTGGTGTCACCAATCTTACTCAAAGTACAGTATTGGGTCCTCCATGCTCCTTATTTATAAAGGTTTACTGCACATTTAAACATTGACATCTCACTATTAGGGAAATAATTAGTTGTCTGAGAAGATGTAGGTAAAGAGAAGCTGTTATCTACACTTCAGATATATGAGGTAAGAAATGTGTTTGGAATGTTAAGAAAAATGACATGAAATGGGCTAAAGAGAGTAACTACAGCCCAGTTGTACATTTGTTGTTTGAATTTAATATTTGAAATGCTCTTAGTATCAGTGACACTTCTACTTCCAGTGCAGAGTAAATACATGAAATTTATTTGCAGTGTCTTGAATGTATAATTTTGCTGTGTTTTATGATGCAGACAGAGTATCTTAGATAAAAAAATAAGGGTGGGGTTTGTCTCTGCGCATTTCTATATCCTCAAAAGAAAATACAGGATAGACTACAGACATACTGTGACTGTATTTGGTTTAATAGGCACATATTTACCGTTTGTCTCTGTTGCTGTTAGTTCAAATGGAAAAAAGTCCCAATTCGACAGTCATCAGATCCTGTGATGCTTTAAGCATTAACAAACAGCATCTAGTGTGTGTCGTGGTTATAGAATTTGTATAAATGTAGCAAGAAATACTGCTTTTCTCTTTAGACAGACGAAACGCGCCCTGACGCTCAAGTCAAGCATCAAAAAATAGGAGCATGCATATTTCTTAAGACCAATGACATCAGACCATGGAAGGTTTGTTTGTAGGTGTCTCTACCAAAGTTCAAATCGAACCTATACCCCTGCATCTTTGTTTCACAATCACACCATGATAGGACCACAGATGCTAAAAACAAAGCAGAGCGCAGATATTCTTGCTATTTGGATCTATTTCTGTTTGAACATTTTACATTTGCAGCTATATTCTTTTCTGTACATGTGGCATCTGTGTCCGGAGCGCTTCAGCTGTTGTTGTTGTAATGAATTGTTTCTAAACATGAGCTCAGTAGATGCAGTCGTGAATTAAGAATGCCTGTCTGAAAAGTTAAATCTGAACTGTACATTTTTTTAGCTGAAAGGAGTGGCACCCGATGTGGTCTTCTGCTGCTGTAGCCCATCTGCCTCAAAGTTCGACGTACTGTGCGTTCAGAGATGCTCTTCTGCCCACCTTGGTTGTAACGGGTGGTTATTTGAGTCACTGTTGCCCTTCTATCAGCTCGAACCAGTCTGGCCATTCTCCTCTGACCTCTGGCATCAACAAGGCATTTCCGCCCACAGAACTGCCGCTCACTGGATGTTTTTTTCTTTTTCGGACCATTCTCTGTAAACCCTAGAAATGGTTGTGCGTGAAAATCCCAGTAGATTAGCAGTTTCTGAAATACTCAGACCAGCCCTTCTGGCACCAACAATCATGCCACGTTCAAAGTCACTCAAATCACCTTTCTTCCCCATACTGATGCTCGGTTTGAACTGCAGGAGATTCTCTTGACCATGTCTACATGCCTAAATGCACTGAGTTGCCGCCATGTGATTGGCTGCTTAGAAATTAAGTGTTAACGAGCAGTTGGACAGGTGTACCTAATAAAGTGGCCGGTGAGTGTATATCCAAACTGCTAAATGTGTCTCTCTTGTAAGCAAAGCAATACGACAATAAGGAAAGTGTAGTAGTATCAGCCCTTTTTTCAGCCAGCTGACAAACACTGTGCAGCAAAAGGTTTTTGTGGGCTACCATGTTTTGCTCTGTTAAGCCAGAGAAAATGAAATTTCAAAAACGTTAGTTTTTTGTCTTTAGGGAAATTCTTTCTCACGTTTGTAAAGCGTTGTAAAGCGGGGTCTGGGGCAGTTTGGGGAACACACCTAACGGCTGCGCTTTTTAGCAGCGGCCGACTGGCTGTGTTCCTGGCAACGCAAGGCCTCAGTCAATCGTTCCCCCAAAATGTTTGTTAAGTGTATGTGATGGACGGTTGTACTGGAACTGAATTTTCGATTGTAATGCAAATTGCAGTTGACTAATAAATTGATTGATTGATTGATTGATTGATTGATTGATTGATTGATAGCTAGTCTAACTATTGCCATCATGCAGGTTCTACAAATGCACAAGGTTTTATCGCGTAAAAACATTTCAATCTGTTTGTCGCTGCTTTTGGATGGGCCTATATTGTGGCTTGTTTGATGAGCTTTAGCTCAAAAATTTACATCTTACATCTGGACTAAAAAAGGAAAGCCTGTTGTTCATGCCAGGAATTACAGTCAACACTGGGGGCTGAGCACCCCTAAAGGTCAGACCCTAGAATCGCCCCAGATCAACAGGAAGCTTCAGTAGATATGAAGCATGAAGATGTTTGATGAATATCATTCTGCTCCCCCTGCAGAGGAGAGAGGACACATTTACTGTGAGTTTTAACACTTTTCTTACCAGCAAAGGCTAAATGACAATCTGACGTGTTTATTTTACCAAACTTTGTTGATTTATGTAAAATCAGATACAATTTAATCTAAAAATAGCACATTTAGATCTTAGAAACATTTAACACTTATAACTGAAGGACTGATTTGACGTAAATGATCAACTATTAAAGCTGAAAGCTGATATGTGTTACTTAAAGGTTAATCTGTGCCCTGAAACTGCTTCTTAGGGATTTTTAAATAATATATCTGCATGAAAAGATATTTTAATGTATGTTTTAAATGTGCCCTTTAAGCAGCCTTATGATCTCCAAGCCTGTGAGTTCTGGAAAACCTGCTGCAGACGCTGCTGCCATTCAGCAAATAAGAGGGACAAGGAATTATTTAAAAGATGGATTAATGAATCCACTCACCTTCTGAAAAAAAGCTGTAATTAGTTCTGAAATAATAAAATGTATGATTATGAAATATAAATATCTGTGATTTTTGTTTCTCTCAGAGATTTGGACTGAAGGGTTTTCATGATGAGTCGTCTACAGAGCTGTGAAGAAGGTGAGAGAATCAGATCAGATGTTGGTGGTTTGCAGTGATTCTGTCTCCAGGTTCTGATCTGGTTCTCCTCTAAATGCTCCTCAGGTGAATCTGCAGCCTCTGAACATGAGAACCCAACCAGAACCTCCAAGCTGCCATCTGAGAAAGTGGTCCTGTTGGTTCTGGGATCTCTGCTGGCTGCTGCGCTCGTAGTTATTTATCGTCTCTGTAAGTTTCTGTCTGTTTTGTTGTTTTGAAGGAATACCTTTTTTATATATATAGATAATTAGAGATAAATAAGATGAAAGAACAAATATCTGACTACTGTTGCATTTAATACAAAATAACCTTCTATGAATAATTCCAGTCTGGTTTCCGTTCCCGTCATAACACAGAAACTGCTCTTATAAAAATCACAGATGACCTCCTGATGGCAGCTAACTGGTTTATTCTCCATATTCATCCTTCTTGGTCTAAGTGCAGCCTTTGACACAATCTCCCACATTATCCTCTTCAACAGATTATCTTTGATTGGCATCTCTCATACCCTTTAGCCTGGTTTTATTCCTGCCTTAAGCCCAGCATACACTGTATGATATTTTCAGTCGTGGTACTTATGTACAGCTAAAACTGTACGATGAAACCGCAGGGTTTAAAAGTTCACTGCTCACCATATCTGTTCTTACACTGTGCGGCCCGATGCTCTGATGCGACCTGACTGCTCACACTGTACGTTCAAAAACCACATGTCGGACTCAACCCCGTAGAGAGATGGCGCTGGTCAGACTCATCTACCCAGAAGCCAAATGTCAACAGTAGAAGAAGAAAAAGGCGGAAGTGTCGATGCTCTCTGTTAAATATGAGGCTCACTAGAACGAAACGCGCTGCCTTGGTAATTCTACGAGTTGCTCCTCTGTAGTTTGACTCCATGTCACACGTACCGCCACCATGATTCTCTCCTCCTATGTTTGCGTTTGAGAAGACGAAGAAAAATGTCTTTGTTTGCGCGTGTGCAGTGCTCGAGGTCACCAGCAGGACGCGCTCACCATCTCCTCATGAGGGCCGACTGAATTTCAAACATGTTTGATTTTCAACCAACCATCCGATTCCTGACCGGGAGGTGGTGGTGAGAGGTGAATCGCCCCTCGTTACGCCCTGGATGCTACACGACGCAGGACGCACCATGCAGCTGAAACTCAGCCCGATCCAAAATATTCTAGCCCAACTGAAGAATTTGCCCAAAAGGGCAAAAACTCGTACAGTGTATGCCCGGCTTTAGTGGTCGCACTCAGTCTGTCAAACTCAAGTCATTCAGTTCCTGTCCCTCCCCGGTAACCTCTGGTGTGCCTCAGGCCTGTCCTTGGACCTCTGCTCTTCATCATATATCGTCTTCCCCTTGGCAATAGTTTCTGTTAGTCTAACATTCATTTTCATTGCTATGCGGATGACACCCAGCTCTACCTATCTAGCAAGCCTGCCTCTGTCCTTCCACCTTCCTCCCTCCTCCCTCACCACATTTGACTCAAATAAAATCTGGGTTTACAACCAATCTTGGTGATAAAACAGAGCTCCTCATTTAAGGAACTAAATCAATATCATCCAAAATACACAGTTTTTCTCTTTCCATCGACAGCTCCACAGTTCTCCCCTCAGGTCAAGAGACTTGGTGTCATCTTTGATAGCTCTCTATCCTTCACATCTCAGATCAATAATATCACTCGGTCTGCATATTTCCATCTGTGCAATTTTAAACGCTTGCGTCCTTCTGTTTCCCCTCACTCTGCCTCTATAGTTGTTCACAGTCTTGTCACTTCCCCTTCTTGATTATTGCAACTCTCTTCTGTTTTGTCTCCTATGTAAAAACTCTCCATAAGCTCCAACTGGTCGAGAACTCAGCTGCTCGGATCATTACAGCTGCATCTCCATTTCACCACAGCACCCTGTTTTACAGCAACTTCATTAGATCCCAGTCAAATTTAGAATTTAATCTAAAAGTTCTTCTCTTTACATTCAAGGTCATCCACACCGTCGCCCCTCCTTACTTATCTGATCTCCTTCATGTCATTTCAGCCTCTTCTTCCATCTTTCTGTTCCCTTTTTTCCCCTCAGTACCTTTGTGAGCAGAGCGTCCCAAACTCTGGAAGTCTCTCATGTCAGACATCCGTAGTACTGACTCTACATCTTTTTAAATCCAAAATTAAAACACACCTCTTCAAGACTGTTTACTCTCTGTGATTTTAATTTTTATTGATTTATGTTTTTTTGTTTTAGTGTTATTGTTTTATCTTCATTTGTAAAGTGACCTTGAGTGTTTTGAAAGGCACTTCTGGTTAAAATGTATTATTACTGTTGATTTTAGCAGTTAAGCTGTAGTGAAGTTTAAATGACTCTCGTGAATTCGTTCTTGTATAAATAGAACTAACTGCAGTTTGATTTTTTTCTATCAGCTTTAGATGTGATTCAAACCAACCAAACTGTCCAAACCCTAAAAGAGGAGATTGAAGCTTTGAGGAAAACGTCAGGTGAGACCGTCAGGGTTTACAGGTGTCCACAAGGTTCTGACTGAAAGTCTCGTTTAGTGCTGCTGACAGATTAGGTCAGGTCTTAATTAGTTTATCTGGATTGGTCTCGGCTTTCTTTAGTTTATGTCCAAGAGACCACAGCTGTTGACCTTTTAAAATGTATTTAAGGAATTCACCATGTTTGTAAAAACGTGACTCACTTTTTATCTTCATTGAGCAGAAACGAGTCCAAGCAACGCAGACCAGCCTTCATATCCACCGCCTCCTCCATGTCCACCACCTCCTCCATGTCCATCACCTCCTCCATGTCCACCCCCTCCTTCATGTCCATCACCTCCTTCATGTCCACCTCGTCGTTTCTGTCCACCGTGTCCTGTATGTCGATGTCTACCGCCTCCTCCATGTCCGCAACCTCCTTCATATCAACATCATCCTTTCTATTCACCGCTTCTTGGATGTGAATGTCCACCACCTCCTCCATGTCTGGTAGATTACAATCCATGTCCACCATGTCCTGTTTCGCTTTTATGTCCACCACCTTCATTATGTCCACCACCTCCTTCTTGTCCAGCAAGAAGTAAGTTCAGAATCTTTGTTTCATTAAATAATTCAAAAATACTTTATTTCCGAGCAACACATTCATCAGTAAAGCATATTATTTTCTCTGTTTTGTGTTTCCTGGGGTTAAATAATAAATCACTGCTATGCAGGAATAAATAAAATTATTTGCTGTAAATTACTAAATGTTAAACCGCAGTACAGGGTAAGGAAAATAGACATCTACACTGCAAAAACAGAACTAAAAATAAGTAAAATGTTCTCGAAATTAGTGCATTTGTCCTTGATTTGAGCAGGGAAATAAGATTATCTGCCAATGGAATAAGTATTTTTACCCCTAAAATAAGATAATTGGATTTAACGCACTTGAAATAAGTTGATGGAGATGAGTTCTTCCTATTTTAAGTGCAAAAATCTTATTTCATTGGCAGGTTATCTTATTTACCTGCTCAAATAAAGTACAAATACACTAATTTCAAGAAAAATGTACTAATATTTAGTTCCGTTTTTGCAGTGTATAAGAGTAGCACCATTGGTATTGTACAAGTGTGCAGATAATACAGGTAGATGTCCAACGGTCATTTGACCCCAGTTGTATGGTCTGAACATAAATGAGGTAAGCAAGAAAGCTCCACAGGAACACCTTTAGGAATAAGCTATTCCTCAGCCGGATTCTTTGACATCAGAGGCTGTTCAGTCTTTATCCTGAGGGAAGGGGAACAATGACTGTGTGTTATGTCTAGCTTGTTTTCCAGCTTGCTGTCACACTCCTCCTGCAATGCAGCCCTCAGGATTATCTGAGGGACCTTTGAGCCGCCTCCCACCACAGCACAGTCAAGCTCATTACTGCCACTTCCACATCCCCACCCACCACAGCAGAGCCTACACCCTCAGCAGCTGCCGTGGAGTCTCCAAGTTCTGCTTCCCCTCCCTGCACCAATCCATGTTGGCTTTGCCTGCTAAGCTAGAGGACCAATTAGGACCAATTGCTCATCAGATAAAGCAGTTCAGAAGGTCCATCTCCAGCATTGGCGGAGAAATTAAAACAGATTGAGTCCAGTCAAGGATGCAGTTCCTGTTCCAGATGGTCTGGTTGTGCTCTCAAAAGGGGTCAAGGATGACCTACCTCTGCTCCAGAGAGTCCTGGACAGCCAAAGAAATAAAGAACCTGCTTCACCTCATCACCTCTGAGCCCCAGAGCCCTGTCATCATCATCATCATCATCACCATCATCCACACTCCTGGTTCTGCAATCAACTTTTGCATCTCCTGTCCACATTCTGGAGTTTTCCAAGTGGGTGTCTCCAAGGTTCCTCCTGCACCGCAGAAGTTGGGGAGGCCTGCAGAACCCTGTGGCTCTATCCGGATACCCTAAAAAACATCTCCTAGCTCCTGTTCCTTGACCTTTCACGGGGATGCCATCCATGCATCCATTGCCTTCCACTTATTCGGGGTCGGGTCGCGGGGGTAGCAGCTTCAGTAGGGAGGCTCAGACGTCCCTCTCCCCGGCCACTTGGGCCAGCTCCTCCGGGGGAATCCCAAGGCGTTTCCAGGCCAGCCGGGAGACATAGACCCTCCAGCGTGTCCTGGGTCTTCCTCTGGGCCTTTTGGCTCAGCTCTCTCTTCACCACAACGGATCGGTACAGCGCCCGCTTCACAGCAGACGCTGCACCAATCCGCCTGTCCATCTCCCGCTCCATCTTCCCCTCATTCGTGAACAAGACCCCATCATTCACGGGGATGATGAGAGTCAAATCCGGGCCTACAGGCTTCTGAAAATTTACTATAAAGGTTGTGATCTCTTCTCTTTCAACATTTTCATTGATTTCTGTGATTTCTACGTCTTGTCATGCAATGGATTGTGGGCTCCTTAGCATTGTTAAAGGGACTTCATGGGGTTACTATGCAAAACTAGCCGCTGGAGGGAGCATACAGGCTGTTCTTTCTATATCCTTCCTCACTGACTGCATTATTCTGACAGCACTGATGATGGAGACAGTTGACACACTTCTGCTGTGGCTAAAGAGTCCTTGCTCTATAACGGTGTTTGGATTGAGCCTATGCTTGCACTAACTATGGGTCGCCCACCTGAGCCTTGTTTTTGTTTCCACCCCCCAATCATAACATCGACATGTCACAGGGGGAAGCTGGAATCAAACCCACAACACCCCATTTGCAAGACAACTACTTCTACCCACAGTTGACCCTATAGCTGTGCCTAAGTAAAGTTATTGAGAATCAGTAGTTTACTTGAGTAGCATTTATTTGGAACATTTACTTTTACTCTGTCATGATTTTGGAAGAGAGACTCTGAATGAGAGCAACCACAGAGGCAGACTGATCAGTTAAAGAGTTTATTGGAAAAACTGTGGTATGAACAGATACGGTGTTGGCTGGTTGGGGTTTCCGGGCTCAGCTGTGGAAGATGAGGAGACTGGTGAATACCTGGAAGGAGCTGATGAGAAATGTGAAGAGCATAGGAACTCAATGAGGTGGTGGCTTGGTTTGGTTTTGGGAGGGTGGTGTCCAGTGGTCCAGGCGGAAGGTGCAGATCCGGTTGGTTCTCTCCAGACGTTATGTCAGAGGTTGGACAGGCAGGTGAGCTCAGGCAGCAGGGCTAAGCAGTAAAATGATCTGAAGCTTTCACGGATTACTGGAAGAAGGCTTGGAGCGTCTCAGACGAGGGTCCAGAGTTATGAAGGTTTGTGAAGTGGGTCTCAAACTTGGGATCCAGAGTTCTAGGGAGGAAGAGACAAAGACTGGGAGTTAGGTTCAGATTTCACAAGGAGACAAAGGCAAGGAAGAGAGTTGGTCTGTACCACACAGAAGCGCTAATGAACTGACGCCCTTCTCCTGGATCCAGCTCCAGATTGTCCTTAGGTGTGAGTGTGTGCTTGAATGGTTGTTTGTCCTGTCTGTCTCTGTGTTGCCCTGCGACAGACTGGCGACCTGTCCAGGGTGTACCCCGCCTCTCGCCCAGTGAACGCTGGAGATAGGCACCAGCAACCCCCGCGACCCCATGAGGGATAAAGCGGTTCGGAAAATGGATGGATGGATGGATGGATATAACAGAGAACTCTTTAGGACAATTGGTTTTATAACAGTCATTGTGATCTTGACTAGTAGTTATTAATAGTCTGTTTCATTATTAATTATAGTCATTACCTTTTACTGTGAGTTAACCAGACCCAATTCAAACGCAGGTTTGAATATGGTAATTTTGATTGATAATTATATTAATGTTAATTACCAATTCCAATTCTTTATTGGAATAATGATGCTAGTAGTGTAATATTTACAATCCCGCCACATACTTCAAATATCTGATCGTGTGGGTGAATTTGGTTAAGAATTAGGATTTATTTATGATGTTTTTTAACTATAGTGTCAATAACTCTTCATAATCCAATAATTATAATTGCACAACAAAAGACGCTGATGGACTGACCGATAGATGAAGGGAGATTGAGATTTCTTCTGTTTAAAGGTCACGAATGTCTGAAGTGTGAAGCAGGCTGGGAGCTACATGGAGGAAACTGTTATAAGTTCAACACCAGGAAGTCCTCCTGGAATGAGAGCAGACGTTCCTGCAAAGATCTGGGAGGAGACCTGGTGAAGATAGACAGCAGAGAGGAGCAGGTATGAAACTCTGCTGCAGGTTCATGTTCTCACAGATTTCATCACATCGTCAGGTTTCTTCATCTGAGCACAGAAACGTCTCACCGAGGGAATTTCATCAACTGCCTGTGTTCAGATGTTCCTGGAAATCAAACTCAGAGAGCTGATGATGGAGAACTATGACAAGTTCTGGATCGGACTAACAGACTCAGAGGAGGAAGACAGATGGCTGTGGGTCGACGGATCACCGCTGGAAGCGAGGTTGGAAAGTATTTCATTTTATCCTAGAATCACACATACTGAGGGTTTAACTAAGCTTTAACTTTCTTCTTCTTCTTCATCTCTTAGTCTGACGTTCTGGGCCAGCCGGCCGGATAACCGAAGCATGTTGGGTCAGGAAGAGGCTGACTGTGTGACAATGGGCGACAAAATAGGAGCTGATGATCTGAACAACTGGTTTGATTCATCCTGTGATATTCCTCATAAAAGCATCTGCGATAAAGTCGCAGAAATGGGACGGACTGATTGTGTGTGAAGTTCAGGTCTGTCAATAAAACTATTTCAGCTATATATATATAGGTTAATTGGTCTCTCTAAATTGTCCTTAGGTGTGAGTGTGTGTGTGAATGGTTGTTTGTCTTGTCGGTCTCTGTGTTGCCCTGCGACAGACTGGCAACCTCTCCATGCTGGAGACAGGCACCAACAACCCCTGCGACCCCATGAGGGATAAAGCGAGTAAGAAAATGGATGGATGGATGGAAAGATGGATATCTATATATATATATATATATATATATATATATATATATATGTATATATATGTATATATATATGTATATATATATATATATATATATATATATATATATATATATGTGTGTGTGTGTGTGTGTTTAAATGTTAGAATCATTTTTACCATTCTCTGTATGTTGTTTTATTTTCCATATTCATCGTATTTATCATGCATTTAGTCTTTCAGATGACTAATCTTTGTCTCCTATGTGACAGAGTAAGGTTTTGTGAAGAGAAAGTTGTAGATAAAGAGATAAAGTTGTTTTTGCAGCACTATCTGCAACTGTGAGGAATTGCACCCATCTGTGGTAACTCCTTTCCCTGACAACTGAATGCTCAATTGTTCTGTGTAACTGAACTGCTAGTTTATGATGTTGAAGGTCATCATCGCAGTTTGCTTCCCTGGGAAAATAAAAATTAAAGGGAGACACGGAGGCACTTCAGAGCGATGGGAGACACATGCCTGAGTGTGTTCCTGCAGTTCTCCTTGCAAGAGAAGATTTGTTGTCTTTCCTTTTTGTGTTGTTTCAATTAATGTTTTAGGTGTTTAAACCTGACTATATATATATATACACATATATTGCCTGTATTCATTCTTTTACAATAAAGATGTTTTAAATATGTGTTGAAGAATCTTGTTTTAGGTTTTCAGGCCAACCCTCAGGTGTACCAAACCGATTTTTTTACTTTTCATCCTTTCTTCTCCAAATGTTTCTATTAAAATCTATGAAGTTCACAACAAAAATTGATAGTGTTGTGAAGGACTAGAGACTTTCACATGACCAGGTAGACTTTTGCTGACTGTCTATGCTTCTGTGCGTGCAACCCTCGTGGCTACACCTGTGGAGTTAACTGGGGGTGCGAGTCCGAGGGCGCATGCGCATGAGCCAGTGGACGGAGAGACGGAGAGGCGGAAGGATCCCTTGCGTGCTGTGGAGTTATCGTGCCTTTCGGATGCTGTTGTGCGTTCATAAACCGTAAGTTTAGCATTTCTTGTTTTGCGTTAAGCTGTTAATGCGAGTTTGTGGAATAGCGGCATTGAATATCCACGTATGTTGCCGAAGATTGCGTTTATAGCGTGTAACGCGAGCACCGCGAGTACCGCAGTTAAGTAAACAACGGAGGTGTTAACCCTTTCCTGCCGTCTAAACAGGGACTTTAACCCTTTCCTGCCATGTAACACGGAGATGAAGCTTGTAATTAATTTGTTTACTGTACGGCGTAGAATATATTTGTAGTAGTGTCTATTTAGCCATTGCCCATGTGTGTTCTTATATGATTAGCCATATTTTGCTGTTAATGTTGCAGTCACAATGCATATGTATCTAAGAGGCACTGTTATATTCTGTTTACTTATAGAAACCACAATTTCATAACTTCAATAAAACTCTGGACCGGTTCATCATGTCTGCATTTTAATCAGATGCTCCACGGTGGCTCCTGCATAATTAATACTAGGATCAACGAAACAGATAGGCTCATCAAGGCACCTTACAAAACATAAATTTAAATCAGACAGGTTCCAAGTCAAGTATATAATTTCCAATTGTTCCAAGGAAGTCCTCCTGGACAGAGAGCAGACATTCCTCAAAGATCTGGGAGGAGACCTGGTGAAGATAGACAGCAGAGAGGAGCAGGTATGATGTTTCTTCATCACAGCAAAGTCTCACCAACTCAGTTTCTTCACCCTCTTCTGTTAAGATGGTTTTGGAGTTTTGGAAGCGATGGAGAATAATGAGGACATGTTCTGCATCGGACGGACGGATTCAGAGGGAGGAGGCAGAACCTTGACGGGTCCCCTCTGAATCCAGTGTTTGATAATTATGGAAAATATTTTCTAGAATCCAGGACACATTTCGGTACAAAACCTGATTTTCTTTTTCTTTTCAGTCTGTGTTGTTAGAGAGACAGCGAGTATCAGAACAGGAGGGGAGAACTTCCTGATGTGGATTCTGGTTGAAACGGGGGATGATGTTTCAAACGGGGGATGATGGTTGAAACGGGGGGAATGGCTTCTGATCTGTGGTGTCTTGATAAATCCTGTGATGTTCTTTGCAGAAATATCTGTGAGAAAGCAGCAGCAACTGGACAGAGATCGTCTGTTTGTGTGTTAAATCCAGTTCAGTCCATAAAACAATTTGTCCAGGATCAAGAAGCTGCAGAGATGCTGGTTTTACAAAGTTGACGTCACAAACTGTCACAATGTTTGTTTTGTTTTACCTTTGGATTTTTCTGGACTTTTCTTCAACCTGTCACCTCTCAGCCACCAGTCAATTAGCCCACATCAACTCCACCTGCTGCCAGTAATTACATTCAACTCTGGTCACCTGTTCACCAGCCTACATATACCTGCATCAGCCACCTCATCCCGGCCAGAACGTCTCCTTTCGTCTTGTCCGCTGTGATGTACCCTGCTCTACCAGATCCTGTGAGCTCAACCAGCTGGACTCTTCAGTTAAAGTGTGTTCTGCACATACAAATGGTTTTAAAAATACTCACCTGTACACTGTGATCGCACACTGTCTCTTTCTCCTGCATTGTTTACATTTCAATTGTTTACTTTTAAAATCACTGCTGCACCTTATACTGTAATATACTGTAATTTACAAGCTGTATGCAACAAACTTTCGTTCTATACGCACTCTGTGCATACAAAATGACAAAGTTGTCTAAGTCTAAAGTTCCCTGCCTCACCTGCCATTACTCATCATCTTCACAGTAAATCTTTTAAACGTTACCCTTGTCCAGCTGAATATCGGGTTCAACGGCTTCATTCCTAACAACAAACATAAATTGTCTTTTTAAACTGGCTTAAAGAAATAAAACAAATTATGTTTAAACTGTCTTGTCTTTGTTTGCGTCTACATCAGCAGGACCTTCTGTTTGCCACTGATCCAGATGTTTCTGTTCAGCATCCTGGCAATCAGCTTGATTCACCAAACCTGAGACACAAACAAGGAATTTGACTTTGGTTCCACCTTGCTCTCAATTAAGTTGTTTTATATAGAGATAAAGACTTCTGCAAATATCCATGGTATTGCTTTGAGTTCTCTGAACGTTAAGTGTTAATCAGAGAGACAGTTTGGGGGCAGAAGCTATCTGTGTAGCGGCTGGTTTTAGGAAATAACACTCTGTAGCGCCACCTGAACCAAACCACACAGTGATGGACGAACACAGGACAGGCTGAAATGCTGATGTAATGGTCACAGATGCAGGTTAGCTGGCTTTACCAGCCAGGCTGTTGCTGGAGCAGCTGCTACCAAAGGTTTAGTCCCTCACTTCACTTTGGCTTCATTTGGACCAAGCAGCAGCATGCAGCCATGTTTTTACCCATACTAGAGCAATTTCCTTAGTGTCTTTACCGTGTTTTCTGTCTTATTTGGTTTGTAAAAAAAGAGCAGGTTAGCTGACTTTTGATTATGGATATTAATATAAGAAATTAGCTCTCCCCGGTGACACTGAACTCTATAAAACTGAAAGTCCAGAAGAACCTAAACTCAAAATAAGCTGCCACAGACATAAGAAGATGCAGGTTGATTCAGAATTTCTGTCCACGCTACACTGAACAGGCAGCCATGACATCCCAACAAGGTCCAGCTCCTTCAGCATTAAAAACACATCAGGAAGCCTCCATTCAAAAACATCAAAGAATAAAATCGGAACCAAAACATGTAAACCCCAAAGTCTCAGCACTAGTTTAACCTTAAGTTAAAAATTTGAATTGCAGTGAACATTTTTCATCCCTTGAACATATGCATCTACATCAAGAAACTGAACTTGATGACCTTTTTGCAAGATGGCGCTGCACACGCAGCAGCCTGTTACCTCGGCTCCGTTTTCTATTTTCCTACTTTCTCTTCTTTATAGTGTTTTTTGGAGTGTTTTTATATTAGTGAATACCGTATCTGGTATTCTTAACTTATGTGCACAGATAAGCCAACTTTTGGGACTTTATTGCTGAGTTTTCTGCTACTTTCGGCACTTTTTGATGCTGCAAGAGGAGACCCCTTTGTCCGTGACTCCGGGCGTCCCATTGTGTACACGCAGAACCAGCTCCTCAGACTACTGGACTCTACGCGCTGCTGCCCTGCTCCCCACCCCGCTTAGAAATCAGACATCCCTGCAGACATACGGAGGAGACGGAGAGGCTGCAGGGGTGGCAGGACGAAGCAGAGGAAGAGTAATTTACCATCGGTTGTCTGGGCCAACATAAGATCTCTACGCAACAAGGCTGAGGAGCTCGCAGCACTAACGGGTTTCCAGAAGAGGTACAGGGGCGCTAGTATCATTTGCTTCACGGAGACGTGGTTAGATGGATCTGTCCCGGACTCAGTGGTCTCCCTGGACGGCTTTGAACTCATCCGCGCGGACAGGACTTTGGTGGAGAGCGGAAAAAGGAGAGGAGGGGGGCTGGCGGTGTTTGTGAATGAGAGATGGTGCAGCATGGCTCATGTTCACGTGATTACTGAGCCGAAGTGCATTTCTCCACTGTGAGATCAATAAAGTCTATCTTATTTTATCTATCTTTAGTTTATCTTAAATATAACATTATGATAAAGTGATGAGTGGTGACACATTTGTGAAAACAGTTTTTCTGACAATCTGATGAAGAAATTCAGTTATCTGAGTTTTAGTTCAACATGAACATTTAAGTGACAGCGAGTCCAAAGCTGCACTTGACTCTAAAAGAACATTAAGATATAAAAAAAAAGAGGAAGAAGAAGCTGATTAGTTAGAGCTGATAGGTCATCATTAGACAAAAAAAATAGACTGAACACAAACAGTTTTTTATAGAAGATTTCATTAACTAGAAATTAGACGTTAATATTTTGTCACAACTGAGTAGAAAACCGAAATTAAAATGTTTAAGGACACAAATCCATTGTAAAATTTTGCTTCACGTTTAAATTCATGCAAAAATAAAATTTTATGACAGTAAAGACTAAGGATGTTGCAATAATTATCTTATCAGTAGTTTGTTCAACAGAAATTCTGTTTCCTGTTCAGCGGTTTATCAACAGCGTCGGAGGACATCATGTCTCTGAGCTGACGGAGTGTCTTCCTGTTCTTTAACTGCCTATCCTGGCCAAAAGCCTTGTTTTAGGCATTAAACAGCATTTCCACAGCTCTGATGTTCTGCATACATTATAAATTGTTACTGCTTTATAGATCTGCAGGATATCTGATAGAACTGATGAATTTCTAACGGATGTTTTGAGAAATGCTCCCACTTTACTTTCCAAAAATGTTCCTGCTCCTCCAAAGCTCAAGGCCGAATTGAATCTTGTGACTGCGAAGTAGATAATTAACCAACTGAATATTCACGTCAAAAAAGAGGTCATTCATATTTTAATTATATGCAATTTACATTTTTTACTCATCTTTCACCTTAAAAAGCTGCCTGACGACATTTGAACACCTGAGCCTCAACCACAGTGGGAGTCCCTCAAGGCTCCATAATAAGAACCATACCATTCTTATATATATATATATATATATATATATATATATATATATATATATATATATATATATATATATATATATTTTTTTTTATTTTTTTTTTATTTTATTTTTTTTTTTTCAAATCTGCCAAATTTACGTGACATAGTCCATTGTAAAATGTATGTAGATGATGCAGTGATATAGGGGCATTAGTGTTATAATTGGAAGTTACTATTACAGAATCTACAAAGACCAGCTTTAATCACATAATTGGAATCAGAAGCATGTGGGAGGAGGCTGCAGATGAAAACCATCTTTCAGTCAACAGGAAGCTTCAGTAGATATGAAGCATGAAGTTGTTTTGATAAATATGATTTGTTTTCCGCCTGCAGAGGAGGGAGGACACACATATATGGTGAGTTTTAACACAACCAACAAATGCTCCAATTCAATCCGAGAGTTCACTAAACCTTGTTGTTTTGTGTAAAATCTGATCAGATATAATCTGAAAATATTCCAACTAGATTCAGGAAACAATTAAAACACTCAAGAAACTGTCTTGATGTGAATTATCAACTATTAAATCTACAAGCTAATATTTGTCAGTTAAAGGTTGATTTGAAAGCAATATATCTCCACGAAAAGATATTTAAATGTAATTATAAAATATTATGTCACAGCTTGTGAGTTCTGGGTAATTAATTTAGGAGTTATTAAATATATCTGAACCTATTAGCCTGTCAGGCCTTGGTTAGATGTTGCATGTAGACAAAAGACCAAACAAACAATAACTTCTAGACAGGCAAGAGGAACAGGGTCCATGAACATGGTTGAGTAGAAACCAGAACATGGGTTATGTAACCAAGCAGGGAAAAAATAGTTCTATTTCGGTCCATTTTCATTTTGATTAATACATGTTTTATTTTAAAAATAGGAAGCGTTGAGCCTCCTTTACTCTTATTTCCTGTCTGTTGATCCACCCATGCATGTGTGCACCGTGCCTCGCTGCAGCTTAGCATTCTTTCTGATCATAACTCGGATTGAGAGGAAATAATTATGAAATAAATATGAAATAATAAAATGTACAGTAAATATAAATATGTCTGTTATTCTCAGAGATTTAGACTGAATGGTTTTCATGATGAGCCGTCTACAGAGCTGTGAAGAAGGTGAGAGAATCAGATCAGATGTTGGTAGTTTGCTGTGAGTCTGTCTCCAGGTTCTGATCTGGTTCTCCTCTAAATGCTCCTCAGGTGAAGTTGCTGGTTCTCAACATGAGAACCCAACCAGAACCTCCAAGCTGCCATCAGAGAAAGTGGTCCTGTTGGTTCTGGGCTCTCTGCTGGCTGTTTCTCTGGTCATCATCTGCAGACTCTGTAAGTTCATCCGGCTGAGGCTTTTTTTTTCATAGATTTAAATTTCGTTTAAAGTAGAAAAAGAACTGATTGCTTGTATGAATAAATTGCTCTGAATGAATTTGATCTCTGTTCTCTGTCTTTATGACATCAGCGTTTGTCATGTTAGAGACCAACGAACATCTCAACTCTCTGAAAGACAAGAATGAAGCTCTGAGGAGAAATATCTCAGGTGAGACTTTCAGGGTTTGAAGCTTTCCAAAAGGTTCAGACTGAGGTGCTGATTTTCAAAAGGTTTGTACGTATTAAAACAGGTGAAAAGGGATTAGTGTGTACAAAGCTGATCTTCAAACCAGGAGAAAAGCAATGTGCGTCTATAAAATGAGCAGAACAGTGAGTACAAGCTTTTTTGCGTAAGTGCCCTCATGAATATACAGATCCCACATTAATGACAAAATTGCACAAATTTATGGGAGGGGGATATGCAAATATAAATATTTACTGCCTGTAAAGCGACTTTCCAAAGCTGAAACTGATAGTTGACAGTTTCTGTGTCTTTAGTACAATTGAAGGTCAGGTGCACACTCGCACTCAAAAGACTCCTGTGGTCTTTGTGGCCAGAAAAGAGGCAGTGGTACGATGACAGAAGAAGGAGAGAGAGTCTCTCTGCATGTGAACATACTTGGGCTGTCAGAATAACAGTAGAATCATTTCTACAACCATAAGGCGCAGCAACGCTTTAGGGTGTCTTTTCAGCCGAGACATGCATGATCCAGTCAGGGGGAAATCACAGAATCTCTCGCCGAGTAATAAAGCAGCAGCAGGGGCCTTAATGCAGCAGTCCGTTCTTCGTACGTTGCTTAAAACATCCGAGATCAAATGACACATCCAAGATGATTTCATCCGGCTAATCATGATCCGGCTAACTGGGTTCTTCGAACACACCTGTTGTTTATGATTAGTATGGCTGGATTGAGTTATCTGAGACAACTGCGCGTTCATGCGTTTGTTTAAAAGGGGAAATGTATCGATAGTAGAAACAATGATCAGCAACGCTGCTATTGGCTGTTCAGAAAAGAACGCCCACAGTTTTTCTCCCAAGCAGAACAAGAGCTTGGAAGGTTATGCCGAATTTGAGTCATTAATTAAAACACCTCAAAATCTGTTAAAGCCAGGAGAGAGGGCTGGCAAAAAGTAGCAGACAAATTAATGCATAAATACTGCCCATGGTAGATGTTTCTATCACATTCTACAGTATGAATTTTTGCATTTTAATAATTTGATATTATTTGTTATTTTATATCAGAGCCTCCACGGGACCCACTAGAACATGGGGACAAGTAAAAGTGAAATACAAGAATATTCTACAAAATGGTAGCCTTTAATTATTACACTTTATTTTAAAAAGGCACTTGTTCTGTCAAGAGATCCACATTTCAGTGTCATTCCTTAGAGACGGGAAGTAAAGGACATGTGCAAACTGGGAAGTTTAACAAAAAAAAAATCTTTATCCATAAAAAAATGAAAATTTTCCTTTTCCAAGTCATCCACAGTTTACACGGTAAAACTGTATTGCTCCGTGGCTAGATAATCCATCCATAGTTTTTTCTAATACAATATACGGCTCGACAGGAAGCAAGCCTTTCAAAGTAAACTAAACTTCACAATAAAATGGCCCGAACAAATCTTCTTACTATAGGATAAAAATAAAAAGCAAACCATCATACAAATAACTTAAATATTTTAGATTTATGGCTCCAACACCACTTTTTCCTCTTTAAACGCCACTGTTAAATGATGTGTTTGTCTGTTTATAACAGCCACCAAGAAAAAATCTCTACGCGCTGCGCTAAAGGATCCTGTCTATTGCGCAATACGCGATTAATTCGAAAAACTCTGCAAATTATTCTTGCACCTTCCGCAACAGGTTGCTGTCGTAAAAATGGACATGGCTACGACAGACTTCTCTATCTCCTCCGCTTATAAAGCTGTGATCTATCTTGTTTACATGAAACAAGCCTGCTCTGGAGCAGGCTCAAGCTGGCGCACATGTTGCTATGACAACAAGTGCAGGATGTCTTTTTTTTTTTTTTTTTTTTTTTTTTTTTTTATAGCTTTATTATGATTCCTGCAAGGAGAATTTCAAATTATATGGACATGACAATGGGAGAGTAAAGGAAGAACAAAAAGTGAAAGAGAAAGAAAAGAAAAAAAAGAGTAGAGGTGAAAGAAAGAGGAGATAAAAGGAAGAGAATGATAAAACGTCCTCTGTCTGCTCCAACACCTAGATGCCATTGCTAAATCATATATATTATTATGTAAGCTGACATGTGTAATGTGATATTTGAAAAAAGAAAGTGAAAAAACATAAATAAATAAATAAATTATAAGATTACTGTATATAAGTGAACACTTAATACCTGGGACCCAGCACCTGTGGGAGATGTTAAAGTGCACTAGTTTAGGTGAAGATTATCCAGAAATAGCTTGATAGTGATTGTGGAGAACCGAAGACCCACCTTCCCCGAGCACAGAGGCAGGCGTCAGGGGACCCGTAACCCCAGACTCCCAAAGGGGTCCCTAAAGCAGGTCGCCCAGGAGGGGCCGACACAGGATATCTGCAACCCCCCCCCCCCCCCAAGGAAGGAGCAGAGACGACCCGAGGAAATCCCCCAGCCACCGCAATGCCGACGCCCTCAAGAGCCGCGGAGACGAGCCCGTGGGCTCCGCCGGCAGCTAGCCCCGCTGAAGTGGTCCCGGCCATGGGCCCTGAGGGCCAGAGGCCCCAGGGGCGCCCCGCCCCCGCGACGAGGGCCCCGGCCGCCCCCCCCGGGGGGCGGCCGGAAGCCAACCAATGCGCCAGGGGGCCAAGGCGCCCGCCAACGAAGTGGAGGAGGGCAGGACGTGGGGGGATGGACTCCGCACCTATCGGAGACTTGAGATGTTCTTGGGAGAGGGAGCGGACCACACCCATACCTGGAAAAAAAAAAAAAAAAAAAAAAGACGCTGTACACACATTCCCACATAACACTCACATCCAACACTGACCAAAGGGGGGGGGGGGGGGTCACCCCAAATCGACTATACGACTGCTTGTGCCCGACCCCCGGCCCCGGCCCCAGACCAGACGCCCCCCGGACCGGGCCCCCCCAAGAGGGCGGGCCAACACGACCCGCACGAGCCACCCGGCCAGAGCCCCCCCTCTCCCTAAATACCTAATAAACCCCCTCCCTCCCCCCACCTTACCCTTGCCATCCCTGCCCCCTGCCCCCTGGGGGGAGCAGAGGCATCAGCCCCAGACCTGGCAAGCCGCTGACTGCACACCGCAGCCCCCCGCCAAGACCCCGGACACAGTGGCCCGCACCTCCTCCAGGCCCCAGACTCCTTGCCGCCATCGGAGAACGGGGGTGTGCAGAAGACCCCGACCCTCCCTACGCCTGCTCAAATGTTGTGTTGTTGCATGTTGTTCTCAAGTGCGTTTAAAAACTGGGAGCGCCGAAGGGGATGCACGGCACAGCCCACCCCCCTTCCGGAAGGTAGCTGTTGCCAGCGCACTCCCTCCGTGTGACTGCCCAGAACCCTCAATGTCTAAGTGGGAGAGGAGGTGAAGGGAGCCGTCCGAGGTGAGGCCCACACAACATAAGCCCCCCCCCAGACGTCTTCCCCCCACCCCCCCCCTACCATGGCCTATATGAGTGTGCGATGTGAAAAATGTTTGAAGTGAAAGTGTCTAAGATGCATGATAAAATTGGGGAGAGGGGCGTCACCAGAAAGTGGCAACCTCCAGTAACGCCCCCTCCCTCATGACCTACATGTGTGGCGGCGTGATGGAGCAGGCAGAGGGAGGAGTCCGGGGATGGGGAGCAAATGACTGGGAAGCCAACCCAGGGAGCCAGCTCCCCTACTGACTCCAATAGGTATGGAGACAAATTTCTGCCAAAACGTTGCACACAAAAAAAAGTTTTGCACACAAACAAAACTTGTTTGCACACAAAAAGATTTGTTTCACACAAAAAAATGTTTTGCAAACTGTTCGCCAACCTTGCACTCAAAATATAATTTATAAGTTTTCCTCGAGCACAAAACGGTCTCTGCTCGCACAAAACAGCCTCTGCTCGAGTACGAAACAATCCCACTACCGCTGCGGTAAATTTGTGCCAAAAGTCACGTGATGCATTGAGTTGTTGTTGTTCAGACTTCCCGACAGCAGGGGGCGCACCCGAAAGAAACTGAAACGCGCCGGTTTGGCTGAAGAAGAAAAACGTGATATCACAGCTAACAGCATTAGCACCCCACAGGTAACTTTCAAAGCTTTCCCGGTGAAAAAGTAATAGCTCACTATGGTGATAGATCATGTAAGATTTCAGTTAAAGGCCCTGCTATGTTACAGTAAGGGACCATGTTACTTTTTAGAGCAAATAACATGAAAGTTTGCCTTAGGTTGAACGCCATGCTAAAACAACTTTTGCTTTGTAATGCAGCCACTGTGGTTGGCTTCTGCTTTTACTGTGCTGTGTCAAATAAATAGTACCTGAGTGGATACCCAGATAAATGCACTGTTAACAGATTATCATGTGGTTTTTGTGTTGTTTTCAAATGACTGTCTATTGTTCTTATTGGTGTAAATCTAAATTGGTGTTTGGATTTGGTAATTTATCCTAAAACTGTCAAACCAATGCATGTATGCTTATGTGCAAAACGAATTCTTAATGAATTTAAAATAATTGCAACGAGTGGATATTGATTATATGAAAATTGGTAAGGAAATTAATTAAAAATTGCGTTTTCTAACATAAATATGAATGTTACAAGTAAAGCATATAGCAGCAGATCTAGATCATATCTCACTACCTTTCTAACTCCTTAATTTCTTCAAAGTAAAAATGAGGTAATCTGTGCCCAATTGCAAATATGTGTTGTGCACTTAATAAAATTGGTTTGGCCGTGGCAAAAACCACAGCTGGAATTACCCACATGAGCAGATATTTTCTTGAAAAGTTTGTTTTCATCGAAGTGGTGATTTATTTTTTTCTTTAACAGTATTATCCTTTACATAACAATAACACATATCTGTTTTCCAGCACCCACTGATGAGGTGAAGGCCATCAAAGTTCTGGGCTGGATGGAAGGCTCCTACATAAACTGGTAGTCTACCAGGTCGACTTCCATCACGAGACTACCAAGACTTGAACAATTCAGGATTTGATGGAATCTTTAAACACATGAGGAGTTGGGCTTGTTAAAAAATAACTTAATATGTAACCGTTTTAGTTCCCAGTATTAACTACTTTGATCAGTAACTGTTGCTGCATGTCCTTCATAGCTCTTAGTGGAGCCCTTTAGGCTAAAAAAAAAAAAAGTTAGGAAAAAAAAGGCCAGGTTTGAGATTGTTCTAAATTTCCTGACAGTCTTACATGCAGAAATTGTTTTTCATAGTCCTGTTTTTGGCTTCATCCATTTCATCAGCCAGTTTTTTTTAATACAGCCCGTTTTATTGTTAATATATGGATTGTTTACTGGGAAAAACCTGGAGAATTAATGGAGTTCTTTCAGTCTTAATTTCAACAATAAAAGCAATCCTTGTGAAAAAGGTGTATTCACTTTGATTAATATTGGTAAGAATTGGAAATGAAGAGTTTATCAAAGGGTATGTTTATTATGCAATGTGGAAAATAAAGGACTGTTTAATTGTCTCACAATGTTTGCATCCTCAGTTTTAGTAAAAAAAGGGGTCATGTGCCCCTTTTTTTCAATAACCTCAGCATTTTCAAAAGGTTTATACAGTACCTTACACATTTACTATCACAATCCTAGCAATTCTACATTTTTATTCAGTGAATACACTAACTTAGTTACATTTTCCCGGCTAGATTTTATTACTTGAAAACCTTTTGCAACAATGGTAACCAAAATAAGATTAAACTCGTAAAGTGTTGGTCATACTGGACAGTAGCAACATTTATTTATATATATATATATATATATATATATATATATATATATATATATATATCTGAACCGTGTGATTCAGAATGTCCCAGTGCATCCATGGCTGCCCTCAGTGCTACCAGTTGTTCGGGGCTCAACACATAGGAATAGTTTCAGGAATAGTGACCCCACAGTGTGGGTCATCCAGCAGTCCACTGTCAATATGAGGCAGGCAGAGTCCCTGCAAGAAAGATGGAGATATATAGAGAATAAAAAAGAGGCCATGATTCTGTTGCTACAACTTACTGAATATAATTTAATTCATGGAGCTAAGGATTGAAAAAAAGACTCCAAAATCCATTAATTATTTTAATAATAAACACATTTCAAAGAAAACAGTTTCAATGCCACCTCTCTGATGTTTTCGATGTTTTGTTGTATTGGAATGATCAGATAAATTAATTTCTGCTTTGAAATATATGCATTGTGAGAAACTGTATAATAGCACGCACAAAAGAAAATCCATCTTACCTCTGTGATTTCTGGTTCTACCACAGCATGCTGGATGCTTCCCATCTCCCATAAGTGTCAGATTCCTCTCAGTTCTGAGTGAATGGTCATCTCAGCCACTGCTGATGGTGTGAAAACTTAGTTGTAGTCTTGGGATAAATAAATAGTGACAACAGAAGTTATCTAACATGTTTGACAGCTCAAGCAAACTGTAGTCCTCTCCTGAGTGCAGCACATTAGTGTATATGTTTGTTCCTGCGCCCCACACGTCTCTCCAAACACGTTGAATTCTGAAAGGAGAGTTAAATCATGGTTTAAATACGTTATTTTTCAAAAGTCCGTTACACAGCATTTTTAGATCAGAGATAAAACTAAACAGTGCCTTTAACTGAAATCTTACATGATCTATCAGTGAGCTATTACTTTTTCACCGGGAAAGCTTTGAAAGTTACCTGTGGGGTGCTAATGCTGTTAGCTGTGATGTCACGTTTTTCTTCTTTAGCCAAACCGGCGCGTTTCAGTTTCTTTCGGGTGCGCCCCCTGCTGTCGGGAAGTCTGAACAACAACAACTCAATGCATCACGTGACTTTTGGCACAAATTTACCGCAGCGGTAGTGGGATTGTTTCGTACTCGAGCAGAGGCTGTTTTGTGCTCGAGGAAAACTTATAAATGATATTTTGAGTGCAAGGTTGGCGAACAGTTTGCAAAACATTTTTTTTTGTGTGAAACATATCTTTTTGTGTGCAAAACAAGTTTTATTTGTGTGCAAAACTTTTTTTTGTGTGCAACGTTTTGGCAGAAATTTGTCTCCATAAATAGGCACCCCAGCTCCCCGAAAGCCCCACCCAGAGAAGGGGGCCTCGCCAGCGGCACCACCGTAGCCCGGGGGCCAGGGAGAGGCCGCAGGGCCCGCCAGCCAACCACCCACCAGGACCAACACCTCAGCCCCCCCCAGCCCACCCACCAAGCCTACTTAAACTAAATAAATTAATAAATAAATAAATAAATAAATAAATACATAAATAAATAATAATAATAATAATAATAATAATAATAATAATAATAATAATAATAATAATAATAATAATAAGAGGGGGGGACCCTGGCCAGCCGGCCCGCACGAGCCACCCCAAACCCCACCCCCCAGGTGAGACCCGCACCGGAAGACGACACGGACCAGGACCGGGACAGGGGGCCGGACACAAGCCCACCAGAACGTCAACCCCCACCCGTGGATTTTTCAAATTATGTAAATATAGCATCACTTGGCTTAAATACTGCAAGAACTCAAAGTGAGCACAGTTTCAATGAAACAATAAACAGAGACGCTTTCTGCTCGAATTATAATGAGTAGCTTTTGGCGCCATCATGTGGCCAAACAAACAAACTACACCATGGCGTCAACCAGCGGCACACACACATGCAGCGAAAACCAAACCGTAAGTATACAGTTTTAACATAAACTTATGAAGACCAACAGAACTGTTAGGTCTAAAATACTTCTCTCAGCAGCTTGTACAAACAAACTGAGTGTGTAATGTTGAAGCCGCTTGCTTCCCCGGGTCCGTTGAGTCATGTGCGAGACTTCTAAGAGTGCAACAAAAACTTAGCCAAGGAAACAGAATTGAAGTTTCACCTTTGCAAAAGGAGAGAAGTTGCACCAGCCAACACCTGCGAGCAACAACTCTGTCCTCTTCCTTGCGCAGGCTCTTTTTATTAACTTCAAAGGGGAGGGTCTCACAGAGTTACATGAGCGAATGACACACCTTAACAATACTTCAATGCTTCTTTGGCTGCCTTGTTCTGGTTCTTCCGGTCATCGCCTTCAAGCCGCTGACCACAACCCCGAACCTTGTGCTACCAACAAGAGGTTGTGCAAGACAGAAACCCATCTTGCAAATTCCAAGAATTCCAAATTCTCTTACCAACAGGCCCGGTTTTCAAGCTTTCTGCCAGCTATCTTAAAAGCATATTAAAGCATATAAACACATGTTAAACCTTCATAAAAGTGTAAGAAACGGATCAAAGTTAATACATTCCACAGTAATCAACAAACTAAGCACCGAATGTGGTAACTTACGTTCAGTCATTAACTTAACACTCAGAGCATCGATAGTTATGACTGCAAACCACAGACATCATATACGTAGACGCGTCATAGGGCGCAGGTTCGCGCGTCAACGTCACCGCCATATTGTATGTGGCAGAAAAAAGTTGAGTTCTGTTATTTGTGTGTGTATGTGTTATGAATATAAGGATCGATTTGTTAAATCTAAACATTGTGGTCTTCATTATTTCATTAAACCGTGTCACATGTGAACCTTTAGGAACAGACTTTTTGGGGGAGTATTAAAGAGGTAAAATTAATAATATGATAAAAAAAAGTCCTAGGTCAGTAAAGTAAAAAAAAAAAAAAAAAAACACAAAAGTGATAATGTTATTAGAAAAACGTCATATTATGAGAATTAAGAGGGAACATTTCCAGAATAGTCACAGTTTGCAGAATCATTTCACTCCTGGATTCAGGTTAGATTATTTTAAATATTTGTATTCTTTAGGAAAGTAAATCATGGGTAAATTAAATTAGTAGGGTAAATGTGTGTGGAATCGCTACCTGTGATCCCGCACGGCGATCCTGATTGGCTCGTCCATTTTATGTGGTATAGAAATCCCTCTCAATGGCAACGATTCTAGATGGATATGTGGAGCCGGGAGTCAGGCTAGTGGATCTCTACAGGGCAGAGTTCTACAGGGAGGTTCAGTTTGGGGAAGGTTCATCTGGAAAATCTAAATATTCTGCAAAAGGTAGAGAGTGTCCTCCTTCACTAGATCAGGACTCTGAGCTGAACAGTTTCTCTCTGTGTGAAGTTTCCCCTCCTTCACAACAAATATGTATGTGTGGAGGCAGCAGAGACTCTCAGGGGACTTCCAGTCCAGGTTCAGGGCTCGTTTAATCAGGACTTTGATGGCGGTGCCTGTGTCTTCATGTGAAGCTGAGAGGAGTTCCAGAGCCCTGCATCAGTTAAAGACTCGGCTGTAAGCTGCTATGACTCAACAAACACGCTACAGTGTAGTTATGTCTGTAATGTCTATAAAGTGAAGCTGAACATAAACACGATCTGCCAGGACTTTGTTGGATGTAGCGTCACTAGAAGAAGAACATTTGGTTTATTCGCTTAGAGAATTGCTTCTTTTTTAGTTGTTAGCTGCAAATGTTTTAGTGTGGTTGACAGAAACTGTACTTTAGTTTTTCACAGACAGATAGCATGCAATAGCTAAACATTTTATTTATATGCCTAGTGTTACAGTCTATAACTTCAAAGCGATGTGTAGTTATAAGTTTTCATATTTTGTGGGATAGTTGTATCCCACAACTATCCCAACTAACAGTATAGCGAATAGTATAAATAATTCTAACAAAAAACCTGTAAATGGGTAAAATACGGACTAATAAAGAATAACACTATAACTACTGTTGTTATTTTTAATAACATTATTTAACATGTTGAGGGCTCAACGCTCAAGAAAAGTTGCAAAGGTGCAGGAAAGAGATGGAGAGAGCTTTTTTTAATTCATGCCCCCGCACAGAAATCACTCTGTGAAATTATTCAGTTTATTATCCCCCCAAAAATGAAATGGGATTTTCGCCCCTGTTTGTACTCAATTTCATCAACAACAGACCAAAGTGAATTTTTTCTCCATCTGTTCAGCTTTAGAAGAAAAAAAAATGTAGTGAAGCTAAAACTCTTTTCATTTCTCAAAACTGAACCAGATTTAACAGAGCAGCCAAGATGTCCTCCACCTCCTGCATCTCCTCCACCTCCTAAAGCAAAAAGTAAGTCCAGCATTTGGTCTTTGTCCCATTTCTGTCTTCTAATGATGTTAAGGAGACGTTGATGGACTAGATACTAGATACTGCTGGACGGAAGACGCCTCCAGCTGAGTCAAAATCAAACAAACATCTAGAGATTTGTTCCAGCTGACTCAGTCTTTGTTCTGATCTGTTTAAAGGTGAGATCCATTTGAAGAAAACACCAGACTGGGAGAACTATCAAGAACGTCTTTATTTTTTCTCCACCAATAAGTCCTCCTGGAATGAAAGCAGACGTTCCTGCAAAGATCTGGGAGGAGACCTGGTGAAGATAGACAGCAGAGAGGAGCAGGTATGAAACTCTGCTGCATGTTCATGTTCTCACAGATTTCATCACATCATCATGTTTCTTCATGTCAGCACAGAAACGTGTCTCAGAGTCATTTTCATCACCTTCTTCTGATCAGGTGTTCCTGGAGATCAGAGTGAGAGGTTTGATGGAGGAAGCAGAGGACAAGTTCTGGATCGGACTGACAGACGCTGAGGAAGAAGGAAGATGGTTCTGGGTGGACGGATCACCACTGAATGAAAGGTTTAAGATCATTTGGGCCCATTGCTAGAATCAGAGCCAGTGGTTTTATTTAACTGGGTTCTCTTGTTCTGTGTTTCCCCAGTTTGAGTTTTTGGAGCGACGGAGAGCCCAACAACTACGCAGAGAGAACTCCAGCTGGAGAGGATTGTGTGAGGATGGGGAAGATAGAAGGAGCTGGTGATCTGAAGTGTTGGATTGATCATTCCTGCGATGTTCTTCAGAAAAGTGTCTGTGAAAAAGCTAAACCACCTGTCAGATATCAAGACTTTACATACGACTATACTGGTCGGATGGATTTCGGACGCTGATCACATCATCCTGGGGATTGGCGTTAAACAACTTTTTCTTTTCAACAATATCTTTATTGAGTTTTATATATTTTTTTTTTACTTGTATAAAGAGACAGTGATCAAAACAATAACATCCATAAAGTGAACAGTTAGAATCTCATAAAACATTTCATATATTTAACACACTTAATCAAACAAAGCACAAACACTCAACAATATATATCAACGCAGCAGTTTTAGGTTGTTTGAACACTCCAATGTTTAAGAAACTCTATTAAAGGATTCCATATAGTCTCAAACTCTGCAGCCCTTCCCCTGGTTACATAAGTCAGCCTTTCCATCACTATACAAGATGCCATCTCCTTTATCCACTTATGTATCGAGGGCACATCCATTTTTCTCAAGGACAGAGCAATCATCCTCCTCCCCTGCAGGAGTCCAAAATCAATTAAAGTTGACTCATTAGGAGTAACAGTAAAGTTTTTTGGATATATACCAAGTATACATATTTCTGCCAGGTGAGGTATCTTCACTTTAATGATCTCAGATAAAGTCAGAACAATTTCTTTCCAGTATTTTTTTATATCTGGGCAGTCCCATACGCAGTGATATAGAGTACCCTTTCCTTCCAAACACTTAATACATGTTTTCTGGCACATCAGGAGACCACTGATTTAACTTAACCGGGGTAATGTAAGTTCTCATCAGCCATTTGTATTGTAATAATTTCATTCTAATGTTAGATAGATTGATTTTGGGCTTTAAAGCATGCCTTTTCCCAATCTACTTTTGTATGTCTACCTGAATATCCAGTCTCCATGCCTCTAGCCTGTCATTGGTGGACTCTTTATCATGGGACATCAAAGCAGTATAAAACAAAGAAATCTGTTTCCTCCCCTCCAGGTGCCGAAGTGTAAGTTCTTCAAGAAGTGATAGTGGTGGTCTATCTATTACATTCTTATGTTTCAATAAAATAAAATGTTTCAACTGCAGATATTTAAAAAAATGTTTTCTGGGAATGTTGTATGTTTTGCACATCTGATCAAATCAGAGCTATCAGAGCGATCAGAGCTAAACCTGTAGTGAGGCAGGTGAGGGCGTGGACTGAGGGAGCAATGGAGGCGCTCCAGGATTGTTTTGAGTGCTCTGACTGGAACATGTTCAAAGTTGCTGCAACTTATGAAGACAAAATCGACGTTGATGAGTACGCCATGACTGTGTCAGCCTACATCAACAAATGCATTGAGGACGTCAGCACCACAAAGACCATCATCACCCGAGCCAACCAACGACCCTGGGTCACTGTGGAGGTCCGTCAGGCGCTAAAAGCACAGAACTCAGCCTTCAAGACTGGTGACAAGGAGGCACTGAGGACAGCGAGAGCCAACCTGAACTGTGCCATCAGGCTAGCAAAGCGAAACCACACTGAGAAAATCCAGGAGCTTTTCCATGACGCCAGAGACACCAGGAGCATGTGGAAAGGCATACGGCGATCACCGAATACAACACGCCCCCCCCCCCCCCCAGGTGGGTGAAGTTGATGCTGACTTCCTAAACAGACTAAATAACTTCTTTGGGAGGTTTGAGGCACTAAACAGCACTCCAGCAGTGAAAGCTGTTCCCCATCAGGAAGAGGAGGTCCTCTGCCTTGACACCGCCGACGTGTGGAAGACTCTGAGGAGAGTCAACCCGCGGAAGGCCCCAGGTCCCGGCAACATATCTAGGCGGGTGCTAAAGGAGTATGCAGGTCAGCTGGCTGGTGTCCTCACAGACATTTTTAACACCTCGCTGGACCAAGCCACAGTGCCAGCATGCTTCAAGTCTGCCTCCATCATTCCGGTGCCGAAGAAACCTCAAGTTACCTGCTTCAACGACTACCGGCCTGTTGCACTGACTCCCATCATGATGAAGTGCTTTGAAAGGCTGGTAAAGGAACACATCGTCTCCAGTCTCCCATCAACACTCGACCCATTCCAGTTTGCCTACCGACGGAACCGCTCCACTGAGGACGCCATCTCCTCTGCTCTTCACCTGAGCCTGGCACACCTGGAGGAGAAGAACACGCACGTGCGGATGCTGTTCCTGGACTTCAGTTCAGCGTTTAACACCATCATCCCACAGCATCTGGTGGAAAAACTGGAACATCTGGGCTTTAGCACACCCCTTCAAAACTGGCTGCTAGACTTCCTAACCAACAGACCTCAGTCAGTCCGGGTTGGACAGAACACCTCTGATGTCATCACCCTCAGCACGGGCTCCCCTCAGGGCTGCGTCCTGAGCCCCCTGCTGTTCACCCTGATGACACACGACTGCGTCCCCAGGTTCACCACCAATCACATCGTGAAGTTTGCAGACGACACACCGGTGGTGGGCCTGATCAGAGACGACAGCCTGAACGACCAGGACTACAGAGAGGAGGTGGAGCAGCTGGTGGGCTGGTGCAGAGACAACAGCCTGATCCTGAACGTGGAGAAGACGAAGGAGATCATCGTCAACTTCAGGAAGAACCGGCCTCACCACGCTCCACTGCTCATCAACAGCTCAGGTGTGGAGGTGGTCAGCAGCACCAAGTTCCTGGGGGTGCAAATCACGGACAACCTCAGCTGGACTGTGAACACCACGTCACTGGTGAAGAGGGCACAGAAACGACTGTACTTCCTGCGGAGGATGAGGAGAGCCCACCTGCCCCCGCCCATCCTCACGACCTTCTGCAGAAGCACCATAGAGAGGGAAGAGGTTCCGCAGCATCCGCTGCATGTCCACCAGGTTCTGCAAAAGCTTTTTCCCTGCTGCCATCAGACTGTTGAACTGCTGAACTATAACCCATAAATTCTGCACAACATTCGCATATTTTGCACATTTTGCATCATTGTATCTCCATCTAGCATTACAAATGCTACCGAACTCTTAATCTTTAAATGCATTCTTGCACAAATGCCCTTGCACAATCCAATTCTGTACATAAAATGGTTTTGTATACTGTGACTTTCTCCTGTATTGTTTACATTTCAATTGTTTTTTTTTTTTTTTTTACTGTATTTTAAATCTACTGTTTACTTTTAAATCTCTGCCGCACCTAAAACTGTAATTTAACTTCTACTGCAATTTACAAGCTGTATGCAACAAAATTTCGTTCTGTAAGCACTCTGTGCATACAAAATGAAAATAAAGTTGTCTAAGTCTAAGTCTAAACACCTGCAAGGGGGTGTACCGTATGACATCATTGTTGCTCGCATGGCATTGGTGGAGAATATCACACTATATTGTGGAAGTCAACAAGCTGAGCCATTTACTCTTAATCAGTCATTCTGTCCAATCTAAGAAAGTCAGCCTCTGAGTCCTTAGTGTCCGTAAATTATCACTTGTCTCCCTTTTAGCAGCTTTCTGTACAATTTAGGCACAACAAAATGAAAGCAGGTTTGATAAATGAGCTGGAAAAAGTCAGTGGAAACATTTATTATTAATCAGCATGAGCAATTCACAATTGAGCTATTATCACTCAAGACTACAGTCTTAGTATTTATTCCTTATTAATGGTGATATTAAAGGTGATATTAAAGTAATCAACAGCACAGTGGCACAGAATCAACAGCAGTGGCGTATTTAGGCCATTTTTAATTCTTAGCTCAGCACCCCTAAAAAATTACTGATTCAGAGTATTCCTGCGTGTCGGTTCGTCACTGCCAGACGTGCGTACATGCACAGGTTGGCCCGGAGCGCCTCCGTTTGAAGCCCTCAGCGTTCCCGCGTTTCAACGCTGCTGTGCGCAGCTCCACTGCCTGCTTTTTCTGTCCTGTCCCTTTAAATCTGCAGCACACGTGACTGTGCTGTTTAACTCCACTCTTATTGGTTTTGCTGCCTTAAATTCCGCCTTCCCTCTTCCTGATTGGCTGTTTTCTATTGCTTGTGTGTGCGTGTTTGTGCGTGCACATAGACATTATATACGTAGACGCGTCATTGGGCGGGTTCTGCCTATATGCTGCGATGCGTCAGAGCGTCCGCCATCTTAAATGTGGCAAATCTGCAGTTTCTCAGTCACTTAAACAGTATCAGAGGGACTTTAATCTCTGAATATACTTTGCATTCGTAGTATTTTTGTTTTTGTAATATTACAAGTTTATATTCGTATCCTTTTAGCTTCATTGTCCTGATTTTATTCTGCTAAAGAATAAAAATATTTAAAAAAATCTAACCTGGCCCTATGGAGTGAAATAATTCTGCAAACTGTGACTATTCTGGAAATGTTCCCTCTTAATTCTCATAATATGACGTTTTTCTCATAACATTATCACTTTTGTGTTTGTTTGTTGTTTTGACTTTATTGACCTAGGACTTTTTTTTCTCATATTATTAATTTTACCTCTTTAATACTCCCCCAAAAAGTCTGTTCCTAAAGGTTCACATGTGACACAGTTTTATGAAATAATGAAGACCACAATGTTTAGATTTAAAAAATTGATCCTTATATTCATAACACATAGACACACACACACACACATATATATATATATATATATATATATATATATATATATATATATATATATACATAGCCACTCTGCAGCTTTAGTGTGTCCAGTTTTGCAACATGGTGCAGCCTTAGTTTATATAGGGCAGATACAAGTAGTGAAATCAGCCAGAATACATTTCCATGCAGCACAGGAATGAGGCATCTTCTCTGATTCACGTTCACAATAACAGAACCTTAACTTTTTTCTGCCACATACAATATGGCGGTGACGTTGACGTGTGAACCTGCGCCCTATGACGCGTCTACGTATATGATGTCTGTGTGCGTGCATGTTCGTGCATGCTTGGAGCACGAGATTTAAGTTTTGATTTATACTGGGATACTGCGGTTACCACAATTAATATCAGGCTACAAAACTAGTCCCAGTTAAGAAACTAATTATTATCTGCACTAAAATAGGTGAAAGCTGCTGAGCCCAGTTCTGAACAGAAGCTGTTTTGATTTGTTGAACTGGAGAAATGTAAGTACCTAATGTTCGCATCTCAAAATAGCATTTAATTCGTATAATACATTTTATCAACAAAAACCTAATCTCTTTTATAAAACTAAATATTCTGTGCCAGGCAGGAGTTCTGAAGACTTCTGGAGAGATGGAAAAGCAAAGACTGTAGGCTATTAAAAATTCTGATTATTAGCCACAGCTGCCTGAAAAAGAAAAGGTGAGGGTTTCCCTTTACAAATATTTCATTGTTATTATTGCTTTCATTTATTGTCTTCCCTTTGAGGCAGTTCAGGTATAAATAGCAGGTGTAATCTCTTTTACATATTATACAGTATAAGAACACTAGACGCCGCCTAAACAACTATTTTTTTGTTTAGACTTTTGCTTAGTTATAATAGCATTAATAGGATTCCACAAAATAATAGTGCTATTTCTTTGACTATTTCTACTTCTAGAATTAGGATAAAAATAAAACAGAGGAAAACTATTTACATTGGTTTTATTTGTACATAGATTTCCACACTGTGCATTAGTAAATTAGTACAAACCAGGGGCGGAGCTAGACATTCTCATCATCAGGGGCTTGGACCATAAAATATTTCATCATAACGAGGGTAATTTGGTTGCAACAAAAAGTAAGAAATTATTTAATCTGTTGATGTGATCGCAAAATTAATTTAACATAGGCCTTTTCATATCTTAAAGTTTAATCTGCTGTTCTTTAATAGTCGTACTAATATATTCCAATAGTATATTATGTTCTCATTTCACTGATGAAATGGACCACCACTCGTGTAACAATTCGGTCTTGGTGTCACCAATCTTACTCAAAGTACAGTATTGGGTCCTCCATGCTCCTTATTTATAAAGGTTTACTGCACATTTAAACATTGACATCTCACTATTGTTAGGGAAATAATTAGTTGTCTGAAAAGATGTAGGTAAAGAGAAGCTGTTATCCACACTTCAGATATATGAGGTAAGAAATGTGTTTGGAATGTTAAGAAAAACTAGAAAAATTTGCATTTCCTGCGAAAATGCACTGTGAATGCAGATTGCTGAATGATTGAGCAAAAGATGCAGAAGATCTTTGAAGAAGAGAAAAAATAGCTGAAAGCATTGAAGAAGTGAAAAAGTGTTAGAAGTTGAAAAAGTTGAAGAATTTGAAAGAGTTGAAGAATTTGAACATGAAAGAACAATAGCTGAATGATTAGAAGAAGAAAAAACTGAGGGAATGGCACCAAACATTTCCTAACTCATTCTAAACACTGAATCGTTTAACAAAGCATAAGTAGAATTTCAAACTTGAATATACTGTAGCCATATGTGGGCCTGCATTTTCTAGGAGCTATAAGGGGTTTCGCCCCCATTGAAAAGCATTGGATGTTTGACACCTCCTAACTTGGAGATGCTTTACGTGACGAGACCCAGATTTATTGTGGAGCATTCTGTATAAAGGAGGTACAGACTCTGTAAAGCAGAAGTTTGTCCGAGCTTCCTAGAGCTACTTCCAATTAGCAACATGCTAACCATTAGCCGCTAACATGGTTGTGCTCAGGATCACCGGGTGATTGTACTCTGTCAGTTTGGTCCAAATCCTGTACTGGGAAGTGCCTCAAATAGGGGTGCCAATACTTAATGTCGCCAAACGTCACCAAAGTTCATTGGTCAGATTGGCCTCCTTTAGCAACTCAGCCTCACCACATCTGGGCCCAGAACTCAACATTTGACCAAAATGGTCAGTAGCGCCATTTCCCACAGGTGGGTGGTGCTGTATTGGCCAATTGGGTCGTGTCTGGGCATCATGCCAGGTCCTGATGGAATAAGGTGACCAGATTTCTGAAATCAAATCTGGGGACATTTCTTGCTCGTACATATAAACAATACATCTCATCAAGATGAAATTAGGAAACGGGGACAGTAATGGTTTCATTTATTTTTACATATTTATTAATATTTAAACAACAAAAATCAAGTGTAAAAGCCAGGAATGTGCCTCTCCACACTTTTAGTATATCCTAAGATTAATAAAATTAATAAATAATAGATAAATAAATAAATAAATTAATAGAAAACTAGAACTGTGTCTTTGGGTTGGGGCAAAGTGATGGGGGTGGGCAGTGGCGGTTCTAGACCAAATTTACCAGGGGGGCCAAGGTGGGGCCAGTGTTATTTCACAGGGGCACAGAACAAAAAAATTAAACAATAAAATGGCAATATTTAACTGTGTAATAATATTAAGTGAGCCACTTGTGGCTTTGGAACTGCAGGTTTCAGACCCCTGATCTAGCAGTTGAAAACTTTGCCCCCTGCTCAATACGGCTAAAGCTAAACGTGAAACATCTTAATTTTTAAATCCTTCTAAGAGTAAAAACTGTATAGGTAAAAAATAAAATTGGTCAAAGTAACCAATCAGTTATGGTTTCTTTGCATTGCAAATAATTATGAGAAGTTTATTTAACATCATGTCTTTAGTACAGGGGCCATAACAGGGGCCAGGACCATTTGTACAGGGGCATGGGCCCCTGTTGGCCCCTGTCTAGAACCGCCCCTGGGGGTGGGAGTGGAGGGGTCTAAGGTGGGTAGCAGGGTTTTTCATTTTTGTGTAGCCCAAAGAGTTCTGCCACCTCCTAAGGGGAGAGTGACATGAGGAAAAGAAAAACCAGAAAAGTAAATACAAACATTTAGCCTGTGGCTCTCTGTGAAGACAGAGTTCCTCAACCTTTTAAAAAAGTGTAACAAATACTTATTCTGCTCATGTCTACATACCTATGAGCAATAGGGTTTTCTGCATTAACATAAAAAGAAGTAGAGGTCAAGCCCGCAGGTAAACGGTGATACATGTTTCTTACTGTCACCTGGCCACATCAGGGCCTGTGCATCTCCAAATAAGCAGATTAATTTCTTTCCATAATGGGCTATAAGCACAGCTCCACTACTTCCTGAACCTCAGCAGCTCTTTTGTTTCCTTTCTTTCTTTACTGGACAAGCTGATTAATCCAGGTGTGTCTGGCTGGTTTACTGAGGTCAGACACACCTGGATTAATCAGGAGCTGCTGAGCTTCAGGAAGAAGTGGAGCTGTGCATGGAGCCTGTTTGGGGACAAGAAAATGGGTTGTGGTGATGTGAGGTGAAACAAAGGCACAGACTTGGAGACCCCTTGGATCAGTGTGCAGCATGAGCATGTATAAACTTACACAAAGTTGTGTATAACTACATTATGTGTATGGTAGTAGTTGATGTGCCAGATATTAGTTTGCTCCTATAAGGTGAGTTAAACTCCGGTCAGTGAGTCGCTAACATGAGATCATCTCTGGTTTCTTCAAGGCCTTCTGTCTCTGAAGAGCCATCAGCCCCGGTATCCAGAGGTCTGGATAAAAATAAGAGGAGAAGAGAATGTATTATGTGCAGAACTGACATTTTTAAAACACAAGAAACAAATAGAACTAATCTGACTCTTCTTTCTGCTACAGCTAGGGACATGCAGGAAACTCATGTTCAGTTGCAGAGACTCAGAAAGAGGTTATATCCTCAGACAATTAGGCTTCTTAACTCAAACCTGAGTCACTCTGTTTACATAGAAAACTTCACACACTACATTACTCAATACGTTTACTTTATCACTTAATCATGTCAACGCTTTATCACTTGAACTTTAATAATACTCTAAGTAAAATTTATCTCTTCTCATCAAGTGTTCTTTCCATCAATGTTCCCATTTTCCTCCACCCATTTAATCTCCTTGCTGACTTCCTATCCTCTTCCTCC